>NW_027523802.1:0-40651 GCF_052094955.1 Ictidomys tridecemlineatus | reverse complement strand
GTTCGTTGGCAGTAACCGGTTTCATTTTGAGGTTTCACTCTGTTTTCTCCTATAGGGATACATGTATTTGGAACTCTAAATCCAACACGGTTTGTGCTAGCTCTTTGAAACTTGACACAATAAAGTAGTTTCAAGTTCTATCTCTATGGTTTGTTTGCTGTTGATGTAGCCCTAAGCAGAGACTGGCGAGAATCACTTTCATGGAAAGGGCCTGCCAAGCTTCCAAAAAACTACGAGTTGCCTGAAATCTCAGCAAACACTTTTTCACCCAATCTTGATGATACTTTCAGGTATTGATCAGTACACCAAGCCCACTTGGTTCGCCAAATTTCTTTCTTCTAGGTTAAACCTTTCGTTCGCAGTAACCGGTTTCATTTTGAGGTTTCACTCTGTTTTCTCCTATAGGGATACATGTATTTGGAACTCTAAATCCAACACGGTTTGTGCTAGCTCTTTGAAACTTGACACAATAAAGCAGTTTCAAGTTCTATCTCTATGGTTTGTTTGCTGCTGATGTAGCCCTAAGCAGAGACTGGCGAGAATCACTTTCATGGAAAGGGCCTTCCAAGCTTCCAAAGAACTACGAGTTGCCTGAAATCTCAGCAAACACTTTTTCACCCAATCTTGATGATACTTTCAGGTAATGATCAGTACACCAAGCCCACTTGGCTTGCCAAATTTCGTTCTTCTAGGTTAAACCGTTCGTTGGCAGTAACCGGTTTCATTTTGAGGTTTCACTCTGTTTTCTCCTATAGGGATACATGTATTTGGAACTCTAAATCCAACACGGTTTGTGCTAGCTCTTTGAAACTTGACACAATAAAGCAGTTTCAAGTTCTATCTCTATGGTTTGTTTGCTGTTGATGTAGCCCTAAGCAGAGACTGCTGAGAATCACTTTCATGGAAAGGGCCTGCCAAGCTTCCAAAAAACTACGAGTTGCCTGAAATCTCAGCAAAAAATTTTTCACCCAATCTTGATGATACTTTCAGGTAATGATCAGTACACCAAGCCCACTTGGCTCGCCAAATTTCTTTCTTCTAGGTTAAATCGTTCGTTCGCAGTAACCGGTTTCATTTTGAGGTTTCACTCTGTTTTCTCCTATAGGGATACATGTATTTGGAACTCTAAATCCAACACGGTTTGTGCTAGCTCTTTGAAACTTGACACAATAAAGCAGTTTCAAGTTCTATCTCTATGGTTTGTTTGCTGTTGATGTAGCCCTAAGCAGAGACTGGCGAGAATCACTTTCATGGAAAGGGCCTGCCAAGCTTCCAAAGAACTACGAGTTGCCTGAAATCTCAGCAAACACTTTTTCACCCAATCTTGATGATACTTTCAGGTAATCATCAGTACACCAAGCCCACTTGGCTCGCCAAATTTCGTTCTTCTAGGTTAAACCGTTCGTTCGCAGTAACCGGTTTCATTTTGAGGTTTCACTCTGTTTTCTCCTATAGGGATACATGTATTTGGAACTCTAAATCCAACACGGTTTGTGCTAGCTCTTTGAAACTTGACACAATAAAGCAGTTTCAAGTTCTATCTCTATGGTTTGTTTGCTGTTGATGTAGCCCTAAGCAGAGACTGGCGAGAATCACTTTCATGGAAAGGGCCTGCCAAGCTTCCAAAAAACTACGAGTTGCCTGAAATCTCAGCAAACACTTTTTCACCCAATCTTGATGATACTTTCAGGTAATGATCAGTACACCAAGCCCACTTGGCTCGCCAAATTTCGTTCTTCTAGGTTAAACCGTTCCTTGGCAGTAACCGGTTTCATTTTGAGGTTTCACTCTGTTTTCACCTATAGGGATACATGTATTTGGAACTCTAAATCCAACACGGTTTGTGCTAGCTCTTTGAAACTTGACACAATAAAGCAGTTTCAAGTTCTATCTCTATGGTTTGTTTGCTGTTGATGTAGCCCTAAGCAGAGACTGGCGAGAATCACTTTCATGGAAAGGGCCTGCCAAGCTTCCAAAAAACTACGAGTTGCCTGAAATCTCAGCAAACACTTTTTCACCCAATCTTGATGATACTTTCAGGTAATGATCAGTACACCACGCCCACTTGGCTCGCCAAATTTCGTTCTTCTAGGTTAAACCGTTCCTTGGCAGTAACCGATTTCATTTTTAGGTTTCACTCTGTTTTCTCCTATAGGGATACATGTATTTGGAACTCTAAATCCAACACGGTTTGTGCTAGCTCTTTGAAACTTGACACAATAAAGCAGTTTCAAGTTCTATCTCTATGGTTTGTTTGCTGTTGATGTAGCCCTAAGCAGAGACTGGCGAGAATCACTTTCATGGAAAGGGCCTGCCAAGCTTCCAAAAAACTACGAGTTGCCTGAAATCTCAGCAAACACTTTTTCACCCAATCTTGATGATACTTTCAGGTAATGATCAGTACACCAAGCCCACTTGGCTCGCCAAATTTCGTTCTTCTAAGTTAAACCGTTCCTTGGCAGTAACCGGTTTCATTTTGAGGTTTCACTCTGTTTTCTCCTATAGGGATACATGTATTTGGAACTCTAAATCAAACACGGTTTGTGCTAGCTCTTTGAAACTTGACACAATAAAGCAGTTTCAAGTTCTATCTCTATGGTTTGTTTGCTGTTGATGTAGCCCTAAGCAGAGACTGGCGAGAATCACTTTCATGGAAAGGGTCTGCCAAGCTTCCAAAGAACTACGAGTTGCCTGAAATCTCAGGAAACACTTTTTCACCCAATCTTGATGATACTTTCAGGTAATGATCAGTACACCAAGCCCACTTGGCTCGCCAAATTTCGTTCTTCTAGGTTAAACCGTTCGTTCGCAGTAACCGGTTTCATTTTGAGGTTTCACTCTGTTTTCTCCTATAGGGATACATGTATTTGGAACTCTAAATCCAACACGGTTTGTGCTAGCTCTTTGAAACTTGACACAATAAAGCAGTTTCAAGTTCTATCTCTATGGTTTGTTTGCTGTTGATGTAGCCCTAAGCAGAGACTGGCGAGAATCACTTTCATGAAAAGGGCCTGCCAAGCTTCCAAAAAACTACGAGTTGCCTGAAATCTCAGCAAACACTTTTTCACCCAATCTTGATGATACTTTCAGGTAATGATCAGTACACCAAGCCCACTTGGCTCGCCAAATTTCGTTCTTCTAGGTTAAACCGTTCGTTGGCAGTAACCGGTTTCATTTTGAGGTTTCACTTTGTTTTCTCCTATAGGGATACATGTATTTGGAACTCTAAATCCAACACGGTTTGTGCTAGCTCTTTGAAACTTGACACAATAAAGCAGTTTCAAGTTCTATCTCTATGGTTTGTTTGCTGTTGCTGTAGCCCTAAGCAGAGACTGGCGAGAATCACTTTCATGGAAAGGGCCTGCCAAGCTTCCAAAGAACTACGAGTTGCCTGAAATCTCAGCAAACACTTTTTCACCCAATCTTGATGATACTTTCAGGTAATGATCAGTACACCAAGCCCACTTGGCTCGCCAAATTTCGTTCTTCTAGGTTAAACCGTTCCTTGGCAGGAACCGGTTTCATTTTGAGGTTTCACTCTGTTTTCTCCTATAGGGATACATGTATTTGGAACTCTAAATCCAACACGGTTTGTGCTAGCTCTTTGAAACTTGACACAATAAAGCAGTTTCAAGTTCTATCTCTATGGTTTGTTTGCTGTTGATGTAGCCCTAAGCAGAGACTGGCGAGAATCACTTTCATGGAAAGGGCCTGCCAAGCTTCCAAAGAACTACGAGTTGCCTGAAATCTCAGCAAACACTTTTTCACCCAATCTTGATGATACTTTCAGGTAATGATCAGTACACCAAGCCCACTTGGCTCGCCAAACTTCGTTCTTCTAGGTTAAACCGTTCCTTGGCAGTAACCGGTTTCATTTTGAGGTTTCACTCTGTTTTCTCCTATAGGGATACATGTATTTGGAACTCTAAATCCAACACGGTTTGTGCTAGCTCTTTGAAACTTGACACAATAAAGCAGTTTCAAGTTCTATCTCTATGGTTTGTTTGCTGTTGATGTAGCCCTAAGCAGAGACTGGCGAGAATCACTTTCATGGAAAGGGCCTGCCAAGCTTCCAAAAAACTACGAGTTGCCTGAAATCTCAGCAAACACTTTTTTACCCAATCTTGATGATACTTTCAGGTAATGATCAGTACACCAAGCCCACTTGGCTCGCCAAATTTCGTTCTTCTAGGTTAAACCGTTCCTTGGCAGTAACCGGTTTCATTTTGAGGTTTCACTCTGTATTCTCCTATAGGGATACATGTATTTGGAACTCTAAATCCAACACGGTTTGTGCTAGCTCTTTGAAACTTGACACAATAAAGCAGTTTCAAGTTCTATCTCTATGGTTTGTTTGCTGTTGATGTAGCCCTAAGCAGAGACTGGCGAGAATCACTTTCATGGAAAGGGCCTGCCAAGCTTCCAAAAAACTACGAGTTGCCTGAAATCTCAGCAAACACTTTTTCACCCAATCTTGATGATACTTTCAGGTAATGATCAGTACACCAAGCCCACTTGGCTCGCCAAATTTCGTTCTTCTAGGTTAAACCGTTCGTTGGCAGTAACCGGTTTCATTTTGAGGATTCACTCTGTTTTCTCCTATAGGGATACATGTATTTGGAACTCTAAATCCAACACGGTTTGTGCTAGCTCTTTGAAACTTGACACAATAAAGCAGTTTCAAGTTCTATCTCTATGGTTTGTTTGCTGTTGATGTAGCCCTAAGCAGAGACTGGCGAGAATCACTTTCATGGAAAGGGCCTGCCAAGCTTCCAAAAAACTACGATTTGCTTGAAATCTCAGCAAACACTTTTTCACCCAATCTTGATGATACTTTCAGGTAATGATCAGTACACCCAGCCCACTTGGCTCGCCAAATTTCGTTCTTCTAGGTTAAACCGTTCCTTGGCAGTAACCGGTTTCATTTTGAGGTTTCACTCTGTTTTCTCCTATAGGGATACATGTATTTGGAACTCTAAATCCAACACTGTTTGTGCTAGCTCTTTGAAACTTGACACAAAAAAGCAGTTTCAAGTTCTATCTCTATGGTTTGTTTGCTGTTGATGTAGCCCTAAGCAGAGACTGGCGAGAATCACTTTCATGGAAAGGGCCTGCCAAGCTTCCAAAAAACTACGAGTTGCCTGAAATCTCAGCAAACACTTTTTCACCCAATCTTGATGATACTTTCAGGTAATGATCAGTACACCAAGCCCACTTGGCTCGCCAAATTTCGTTCTTCTAGGTTAAACCGTTCCTTGGCAGTAACCGGTTTCATTTTGAGGTTTCACTCTGTTTTCTCCTATAGGGATACATGTATTTGGAACTCTAAATCCAACACGGTTTGTGCTAGCTCTTTGAAACTTGACACAATAAAGCAGTTTCAAGTTCTATCTCTATGGTTTGTTTGCTGTTGATGTAGCCCTAAGCAAAGACTGGCGAGAATCACTTTCATGGAAAGGGCCTGCCAAACTTCCAAAAAACTACGAGTTGCCTGAAATCTCAGCAAACACTTTTTCACCCAATCTTGATGATACTTTCAGGTAATGATCAGTACACCAATCCCACTTGGCTCGCCAAATTTCGTTCTTCTAGGTTAAACCGTTCCTTGGCAGTAACCGGTTTCATTTTGAGGTTTCACTCTGTTTTCTCCTATAGGGATACATGTATTTGGAACTCTAAATCCAACACTGTTTGTGCTAGCTCTTTGAAACTTGACACAATAAAGCAGTTTCAAGTTCTATCTCTATGGTTTGTTTGCTGTTGATGTAGCCCTAAGCAGAGACTGGCGAGAATCACTTTCATGGAAAGGGCCTGCCAAGCTTCCAAAAAACTACGAGTTGCCTGAAATCTCAGCAAACACTTTTTCACCCAATCTTGATGATACTTTCAGGTAATGATCAGTAAACCAAGCCCACTTGGCTCGCCAAATTTCGTTCTTCTAGGTTAAACCGTTCGTTGGCAGTAACCGGTTTCATTTTGAGGTTTCACTCTGTTTTCTCCTATAGGGATACATGTATTTGGAACTCTAAATCCAACACGGTTTGTGCTAGCTCTTTGAAACTTGACACAATAAAGCAGTTTCAAGTTCTATCTCTATGGTTTGTTTGCTGTTGATGTAGCCCTAAGCAGAGACTGGCGAGAATCACTTTCATGGAAAGGGCCTGCCAAGCTTCCCAAGAACTACGAGTTGCCTGAAATCTCAGCAAACACTTTTTCACCCAATCTTGATGATACTTTCAGGTAATGATCAGTACACCAAGCCACTTGGCTCGCCAAATTTCGTTCTTCTAGGTTAAACCGTTCGTTGGCAGTAACCGGTTTCATTTTGAGGTTTCACTCTGTTTTCTCCTATAGGGATACATGTATTTGGAACTCTAAATCCAACACGGTTTTTGCTAGCTCTTTGAAACTTGAAACAATAAAGCAGTTTCAAGTTCTATCTCTATGGTTTGTTTGCTGTTGATGTAGCCCTAAGCAGAGACTCGCGAGAATCACTTTCATGGAAAGGGCCTGCCAAGCTTCCAAAAAACTACGAGTTGCCTGAAATCTCAGCAAACACTTTTTCACCCAGTCTTGATGATACTTTCAGGTAATGATCAGTACACCAAGCCCACTTGGCTCGCCAAATTTCGTTACTATAGGTTAAACCGTTCGTTGGCAGTAACCGGTTTCATTTTGAGGTTTCACTCTGTTTTCTCCTATAGGGATACATGTATTTGGCACTCTAAATCCAACACGGTTTTTGCTAGCTCTTTGAAACTTGACACAATAAAGCAGTTTCAAGTTCTATCTCTATGGTTTGTTTGCTGTTGATGTAGCCCTAAGCAGAGACTGGCGAGAATCACTTTCATGGAAAGGGCCTGCCAAGCTTCCAAAAAACTACGAGTTGCCTGAAATCTCAGCAAACACTTTTTTACCCAATCTTGATGATACTTTCAGGTAATGATCAGTACACCAAGCCCACTTGGCTCGCCAAATTTCGTTCTTCTAGGTTAAACCGTTCCTTGGCAGTAACCGGTTTCATTTTGAGGTTTCACTCTGTTTTCTCCTATAGGGATACATGTATTTGGAACTCTAATTCCAACACGGTTTGTGCTAGCTCTTTGAAACTTGACACAATAAAGCAGTTTCAAGTTCTATCTCTATGGTTTGTTTGCTGTTGATGTAGCCCTAAGCAGAGACTGGCGAGAATCACTTTCATGGAAAGGGCCTGCCAAGCTTCCAAAGAACTACGAGTTGCCTGAAATCTCAGCAAACACTTTTTCACCCAATCTTGATGATACTTTCAGGTAATGATCAGTACACCAAACCCACTTGGCTCGCCAAATTTCGTTCTTCTAGGTTAAACCATTCGTTGGCAGTAACCGGTTTCATTTTGAGGTTTCACTCTGTTTTCTCCTATAGGGATACATGTATTTGGAACTCTAAATCCAACACGGTTTGTGCTAGCTCTTTGAAACTTGACACAATAAAGCAGTTTCAAGTTGTATCTCTATGGTTTGTTTGCTGTTGATGTAGCCCTAAGCAGAGACTGGCGAGAATCACTTTCATGGAAAGGGCCTTCCAAGCTTCCAAAGAAATACGAGTTGCCTGAAATCTCAGCAAACACTTTTTCACCCAATCTTGATGATACTTTCAGGTAATGATCAGTACACCAAGCCCACTTGGCTCGCCAAATTTCGTTCTTCTGGGTTAAACCTTTCGTTCGCAGTAACCGGTTTAATTTTGAGGTTTCACTCTGTTTTCTCCTATAGGGATACATGTATTTGGAACTCTAAATCCAACACGGTTTGTGCTAGCTCTTTGAAACTTGACACAATAAAGCAGTTTCAAGTTCTATCTCTATGGTTTGTTTGCTGTTGATGTAGCCCTAAGCAGAGACTGGCGAGAATCACTTTCATGGAAAGGGCCTGCCAAGCTTCCAAAGAACTACGAGTTGCCTGAAATCTCAGCAAACACTTTTTCACCCAATCTTGATGATACTTTCAGGTAATGATCAGTACACCAAACCCACTTGGCTCGCCAAATTTCGTTCTTCTAGGTTAAACCATTCGTTGGCAGTAACCGGTTTCATTTTGAGGTTTCACTCTGTTTTCTCCTATAGGGATACATGTATTTGGAACTCTAAATCCAACACGGTTTGTGCTAGCTCTTTGAAACTTGACACAATAAAGCAGTTTCAAGTTCTATCTCTATGGTTTGTTTGATGTTGATGTAGCCCTAAGCAGAGACTGGCGAGAATCATTTTCATGGAAAGGGCCTGCCAAGCTTCCAAAAAACTACGAGTTGCCTGAAATCTCAGCAAACACTTTTTCACCCAATCTTGATGATACTTTCAGGTAATGATCAGTACACCAAGCCCACTTGGCTCGCCAAATTTCTTTCTTCTAGGTTAAACCTTTCCTTGGCAGTAACCGGTTTCATTTTGAGGTTTCACTCTGTTTTCTCCTATAGGGATACATGTATTTGGAACTCTAAATCAAACACGGTTTGTGCTAGCTCTTTGAAACTTGACACAATAAAGCAGTTTCAAGTTCTCTCTCTATGGTTTGTTTGCTGTTGATGTAGCCTTAAGCAGAGACTGGCGAGAATCACTTTCATGGAAAGGGCCTGCCAAGCTTCCAAAAAACTACGAGTTGCCTGAAATCTCAGCAAACACTTTTTCACCCAATCTTGATGATACTTTCAGGTATTGATCAGTACACCAAGCCCACTTGGTTCGCCAAATTTCTTTCTTCTAGGTTAAACCTTTCGTTCGCAGTAACCGGTTTCATTTTGAGGTTTCACTCTGTTTTCTCCTATAGGGATACATGTATTTGGAACTCTAAATCCAACACGGTTTGTGCTAGCTCTTTGAAACTTGACACAATAAAGCAGTTTCAAGTTCTATCTCTATGGTTTGTTTGCTGCTGATGTAGCCCTAAGCAGAGACTGGCGAGAATCACTTTCATGGAAAGGGCCTTCCAAGCTTCCAAAGAACTACGAGTTGCCTGAAATCTCAGCAAACACTTTTTCACCCAATCTTGATGATACTTTCAGGTAATGATCAGTACACCAAGCCCACTTGGCTTGCCAAATTTCGTTCTTCTAGATTAAACCGTTCCTTGGCAGTAACCGGTTTCATTTTGAGGTTTCACTCTGTTTTCTCCTATAGGGATACATGTATTTGGAACTCTAAATCCAACACGGTTTGTGCTAGCTCTTTGAAACTTGACACAATAAAGCAGTTTCAAGTTCTATCTCTATGGTTTGTTTGCTGTTGATGTAGCCCTAAGCAGAGACTGGCGAGAATCACTTTCATGGAAAGGGCCTGCCAAGCTTCCAAAAAACTACGAGTTGCCTGAAATCTCAGCAAAAAATTTTTCACCCAATCTTGATGATACTTTCAGGTAATGATCAGTACACCAAGCCCACTTGGCTCGCCAAATTTCTTTCTTCTAGGTTAAACCGTTCCTTGGCAGGAACCGGTTTCATTTTGAGGTTTCACTCTGTTTTCTCCTATAGGGATACATGTATTTGGAACTCTAAATCCAACACGGTTTGTGCTAGCTCTTTGAAACTTGACACAATAAAGCAGTTTCAAGTTCTATCTCTATGGTTTGTTTGCTGTTGATGTAGCCCTAAGCAGAGACTGGCGAGAATCACTTTCATGGAAAGGGCCTGCCAAGCTTCCAAAGAACTACGAGTTGCCTGAAATCTCAGCAAACACTTTTTCACCCAATCTTGATGATACTTTCAGGTAATGATCAGTACACCAAGCCCACTTGGCTCGCCAAATTTCGTTCTTCTAGGTTAAACCGTTCCTTGGCAGTAACCGGTTTCATTTTGAGGTTTCACTCTGTTTTCTCCTATAGGGATACATGTATTTGGAACTCTAAATCCAACACGGTTTTTGCTAGCTCTTTGAAACTTGACACAATAAAGCAGTTTCAAGTTCTATCTCTATGGTTTGTTTGCTGTTGATGTAGCCCTAAGCAGAGACTGGCGAGAATCACTTTCATGGAAAGGGCCTGCCAAGCTTCCAAAAAACTACGAGTTGCCTGAAATCTCAGCAAACACTTTTTCACCCAATCTTGATGATACTTTCAGGTAATGATCAGTACACCAAGCCCACTTGGCTCGCCAAATTTCGTTCTTCTAGGTTAAACCGTTCCTTGGCAGTAACCGGTTTCATTTTGAGGTTTCACTCTGTTTTCTCCTATAGGGATACATGTATTTGGAACTCTAAATCCAACACGGTTTGTGCTAGCTCTTTGAAACTTGACACAATAAAGCAGTTTCAAGTTGTATCTCTATGGTTTGTTTGCTGTTGATGTAGCCCTAAGCAGAGACTGGCGAGAATCACTTTCATGGAAAGGGCCTGCCAAGCTTCCAAAGAACTACGAGTTGCCTGAAATCTCAGCAAACACTTTTTCACCCAATCTTGATGATACATTCAGGTAATGATCAGTACACCAAGCCCACTTGGCTCGCCAAATTTCGTTCTTCTAGGTTAAACCGTTCCTTGGCAGTAACCGGTTTCATTTTGAGGTTTCACTCTGTTTTCTCCTATAGGGATACATGTATTTGGAACTCTAAATCAAACACGGTTTGTGATAGCTCTTTGAACCTTGACACAATAAAGCAGTTTCAAGTTCTATCTCTATGGTTTGTTTGCTGTTGATGTGGCCCTAAGCAGAGACTGGCGAGAATCACTTTCATGGAAAGGGCCTGCCAAGCTTCCAAAGAACTACGAGTTGCCTGAAATCTCAGCAAACACTTTTTCACCTAATCTTGATGATACTTTCAGGTAATGATCAGTACACCAAGCCCACTTGGCTTGCCAAATTTCGTTCTTCTAGGTTAAACCATTCGTTGGCAGTAACCGGTTTTATTTTGAGGTTTCACTCTGTTTTCTCCTATAGGGATACATGTATTTGGAACTCTAAATCCAACACGGTTTGTGCTAGCTCTTTGAAACTTGACACAATAAAGCAGTTTCAAGTTCTATCTCTATGGTTTGTTTGATGTTGATGTAGCCCTAAGCAGAGACTGGCGAGAATCACTTTCATGGAAAGGGCCTGCCAAGCTTCCAAAAAACTACGAGTTGCCTGAAATCTCAGCAAACACTTTTTCACCCAATCTTGATGATACTTTCAGGTAATGATCAGTACACCAAGCCCACTTGGCTACCAAATTTCATTCTTCTAGGTTAAACCGTTCCTTGGCAGTAACCGGTTTCATTTTGAGGTTTCACTCTGTTTTCTCCTATAGGGATACATGTATTTGGAACTCTAAATCAAACACGGTTTGTGCTAGCTCTTTGAAACTTGACACAATAAAGCAGTTTCAAGTTCTATCTCTATGGTTTGTTTGCTGTTGATGTAGCCCTAAGCAGAGACTGGCGAGAATCACTTTCATGGAAAGGGCCTGCCAAGCTTCCAAAGAGCTACGAGTTGCCTGAAATCTCAGCAAACACTTTTTCACCCAATCTTGATGATACTTTCAGGTAATGATCAGTACACCAAGCCCACTTGGCTCGCCAAATTTCTTTCTTCTAGGTTAAACCTTTCGTTCGCAGTAACCGATTTCATTTTGAGGTTTCACTCTGTTTTCTCCTATAGGGATACATGTATTTGGAACTCTAAATTCAACACGGTTTGTGCTAGCTCTTTGAAACTTGACACAATAAAGCAGTTTCAAGTTCTATCTCTATGGTTTGTTTGCTGTTGATGTAGCCCTAAGCAGAGACTGGCGAGAATCACTTACATGGAAAGGGCCTGCCAAGCTTCCAAAAAACTACGAGTTGCCTGAAATCTCAGCAAACACTTTTTCACCCAATCTTGATGATACTTTCAGGTAATGATCAGTACACCAAGCCCACTTGGCTCGCCAAATTTCGTTCTTCTAGGTTTAACCGTTCCTTGGCAGTAACCGGTTTCATTTTGAGGTTTCACTCTGTTTTCTCCTATAGGGATACATGTATTTGGAACTCTAAATCCAACACGGTTTGTGCTAGCTCTTTGAAACTTGACACAATAAAGCAGTTTCAAGTTCTATCTCTATGGTTTGTTTGCTGTTGATGTAGCTCTAAGCAGAGACTGGCGAGAATCACTTTCATGGAAAGGGCCTGCCAAGCTTCCAAAAAACTACGAGTTGCCTGAAATCTCAGCAAACACTTTTTCACCCAATCTTGATGATACTTTCAGGTAATGATCAGTACAGGAAGGCCACTTGGCTCGCCAAATTTCGTTCTTCTGGGTTAAACAGTTCCTTGGCAGTAACCGGTTTCATTTTGAGGTTTCACTCTGTTTTCTCCTATAGGGATACATGTATTTGGAACTCTAAATCCTACACGATTTTTGCTAGCTCTTTGAAACTTGACACAATAAAGCAGTTTCAAGTTCTATCTCTATGGTTTGTTTGCTGTTGATGTAGCCCTAAGCAGAGACTGGCGAGAATCACTTTCATGGAAAGGGCCTGCCAAGCTTCCAAAAAACTACGAGTTGCCTGAAATCTCAGCAAACACTTTTTCACCCAATCTTGATGATACTTTCAGGTAATGATCAGTACACCAAGCCCACTTGGCTCACCAAATTTCGTTCTTCTAGGTTAAACCGTTCCTTGGCAGTAACCGGTTTCATTTTGAGGTTTCACTCTGTTTTCTCCTATAGGGATACATGTATTTGGAACTCTAAATCCAACACGGTTTGTGCTAGCTCTTTGAAACTTGACACAATAAAGCAGTTTCAAGTTCTATCTCTATGGTTTGTTTGCTGTTGATGTAGCCCTAAGCAGAGACTGGCGAGAATCACTTTCATGGAAAGGGCCTGCCAAGCTTCCAAAAAACTACGAGTTGCCTGAAATCTCAGCAAACACTTTTTCACCCAATCTTGATGATACTTTCAGGTAATGATCAGTACACCAAGCCCACTTGGCTCGCCAAATTTCGTTCTTCTAGGTTAAACCGTTCCTTGGCAGTAACCGGTTTCATTTTGAGGTTTCACTCTGTTTTCTCCTATAGGGATACATGTATTTGGAACTCTAAATCCAACACGGTTTTTGCTAGCTCTTTGAAACTTGACACAATAAAGCAGTTTCAAGTTCTATCTCTATTGTTTGTTTGCTGTTGATGTAGCCCTAAGCAGAGACTGGCGAGAATCACTTTCATGGAAAGGGCCTGCCAAGCTTCCAAAGAACTACGAGTTGCCTGAAATCTCAGCAAACACTTTTTCACCCAATCTTGATGATACTTTCAGGTAATGATCAGTAAACCAAGCCCACTTGGCTCGCCAAATTTCGTTCTTCTAGGTTAAACCGTTCCTTGGCAGGAACCGGTTTCATTTTGATGTTTCACTCTGTTTTCTCCTATAGGGATACATGTATTTGGAACTCTAAATCCAACACGGTTTGTGCTAGCTCTTTGAAACTTGACACAATAAAGCAGTTTCAAGTTCTATCTCTATGGTTTGTTTGCTGTTGATGTAGCCCTAAGCAGAGACTGGCGAGAATCACTTTCATGGAAAGGGCCTGCCAAGCTTCCAAAAAACTACGAGTTGCCTGAAATCTCAGCAAACACTTTTTCACCCAATCTTGATGATACTTTCAGGTAATGATCAGTACACCAAGCCCACTTGGCTCGCCCAATTTCGTTCTTCTAGGTTAAACAGTTCCTTGGCAGTAACCGGTTTCATTTTGAGGTTTCACTCTGTTTTCTCCTATAGGGATACATGTATTTGGAACTCTAAATCCAACACGGTTTGTGCTAGCTCTTTGAAACTTGACACAATAAAGCAGTTTCAAGTTCTATCTCTATGGTTTGTTTGCTGTTGATGTAGCCCTAAGCAGAGACTGGCGAGAATCACTTTCATGGAAAGGGCCTGCCAAGCTTCCAAAAAACTACGAGTTGCCTGAAATCTCAGCAAACACTTTTTCACCCAAACTTGATGATACTTTCAGGTAATGATCAGTACACCAAGCCCACTTGGCTCGCCAAATTTCGTTCTTCTAGGTTAAACCGTTCCTTGGCAGTAACCGGTTTCATTTTGAGGTTTCACTCTGTTTTCTCCTATAGGGATACATGTATTTGGAACTCTAAATCCAACACGGTTTGTGCTAGCTCTTTGAAACTTGACACAATAAAGCAGTTTCAAGTTCTATCTCTATGGTTTGTTTGCTGTTGATGTAGCCCTAAGCAGAGACTGGCGAGAATCACTTTCATGGAAAGGGCCTGCCAAGCTTCCAAAGAACTACGAGTTGCCTGAAATCTCAGCAAACACTTTTTCACCCAATCTTGATGATACTTTCAGGTAATGATCAGTACACCAAGCCCACTTGGCTCACCAAATTTCGTTCTTCTATGTTAAACCGTTCCTTGGCAGTAACCGGTTTCATTTTGAGGTTTCACTCTGTTTTCTCCTATAGGGATACATGTATTTGGAACTCTAAATCCAACACGGTTTGTGCTAGCTCTTTGAAACTTGACACAATAAAGCAGTTTCAAGTTCTATCTCTATGGTTTGTTTGCTGTTGATGTAGCCCTAAGCAGAGACTGGCGAGAATCACTTTCATGGAAAGGGCCTGCCAAGCTTCCAAAGATCTACGAGTTCCCTGAAATCTCAGCAAACACTTTTTCACCCAATCTTGATGATACTTTCAGGTAATGATCAGTACACCAAGCCCACTTGGCTCGCCAAATTTCGTTCTTCTAGGTTAAACCGTTCCTTGGCAGTAACTGGTTTCATTTTGAGGTTTCACTCTGTTTTCTCCTATAGGGATACATGTATTTGGAACTCTAAATCCAACACGGTTTGTGCTAGCTCTTTGAAACTTGACACAATAAAGCAGTTTCAAGTTCTGTCTGTATGGTTTGTTTGCTGTTGATGTAGCCCTAAGCAGAGACTGGCGAGAATCACTTTCATGGAAAGGGCCTGCCAAGCTTCCAAAGAACTACGAGTTGCCTGAAATCTCAGCAAACACTTTTTCACCCAATCTTGATGATACTTTCAGGTAATGATCAGTACACCAAGCCCACTGGGCTCGCCAAATTTCGTTCTTCTAGGTTAAACCGTTCCTTGGCAGGAACCGGTTTCATTTTGAGGTTTCACTCTGTTTTCTCCTATAGGGATACATGTATTTAGAACTCTAAATCCAACACGGTTTGTGCTAGCTCTTTGAAACTTGACACAATAAAGCAGTTTCAAGTTCTATCTCTATGGTTTGTTTGCTGTTGATGTAGCCCTAAGCAGAGACTGGCGAGAATCACTTTCATGGAAAGGGCCTTCCAAGCTTCCAAAAAACTACGAGTTGCCTGAAATCTCAGCAAACACTTTTTCACCCAATCTTGATGATACTTTCAGGTAATGATCAGTACACCAAGCCCACTTGGCTCGCCAAATTTCGTTCTTCTAGGTTAAACCGTTCGTTGGCAGTAACCGGTTTCATTTTGAGGTTTCACTCTGTTTTCTATTATAGGGATACATGTATTTGGAACTCTAAATCCAACACGGTTTGTGCTAGCTCTTTGAAACTTGACACAATAAAGCAGTTTCAAGTTCTATCTCTATGGTTTGTTTGCTGTTGATGTAGCCCTAAGCAGAGACTGGCGAGAATCACTTTCATGGAAAGGGCCTGCCAAGCTTCCAAAAAACTACGAGTTGCCTGAAATCTCAGCAAACACTTTTTCACCCAATCTTGATGATACTTTCAGGTAATGATCAGTACACCCATCCCACTGGCTCGCCAAATTTCGTTCTTCTAGGTTAAACCGTTCTTTGGCAGTAACCGGTTTCATTTTGAGGTTTCACTCTGTTTTCTCCTATAGGGATACATGTATTTGGAACTCTAAATCCAACACGGTTTGTGCTAGCTCTTTGAAACTTGACACAATAAAGCAGTTTCAAGTTCTATCTCTATGGTTTGTTTGCTGTTGATGTAGCCCTAAGCAGAGACTGGCGAGAATCACTTTCATGGAAAGGGCCTGCCAAGCTTCCAAAAATCTACGAGTTGCCTGAAATCTCAGCAAACACTTTTTCACCCAATCTTGATGATACTTTCAGGTAATGATCAGTACACCAAGCCCACTTGGCTCGCCAAATTTCGTTCTTCTAGGTTAAACCGTTCGTTGGCAGTAACCGGTTTCCTTTTGAGGATTCACTCTGTTTTCTCCTATAGGGATACATGTATTTGGAACTCTAAATGCAACACGGTTTGTGCTAGCTCTTTGAAACTTGACACAATAAAGCAGTTTTTAAGTTCTATCTCTATGGTTTGTTTGCTGTTGATGTAGCCCTAAGCAGAGACTGGCGAGAATCACTTTCATGGAAAGGGCCTGCCAAGCTTCCAAAGAACTACGAGTTGCCTGAAATCTCAGCAAACACTTTTTCACCCAATCTTGATGATACTTTCAGGTAATGATCAGTACACCAAGCCCACTTGGCTCGCCAAATTTCATTCTTCTAGGTTACACCGTTCCTTGGCAGGAACCGGTTTCATTTTGAGGTTTCACTCTGTTTTCTCCTATAGGGATACATGTATTTGGAACTCTAAATCCAACACGGTTTGTGCTAGCTCTTTGAATCTTGACACAATAAAGCAGTTTCAAGTTCTATCTCTATGGTTTGTTTGCTGTTGATGTAGCCCTAAGCAGAGACTGGCGAGAATCACTTTCATGGAAAGGGCCTGCCAAGATTCCAAAGAACTACGAGTTGCCTGAAATCTCAGCAAACACTTTTTCACCCAATCTTGATGATACTTTCAGGTAATGATCAGTACACCAAGCCCACTTGGCTCGCCAAATTTCGTTCTTCTAGGTTAAACCGTTCGTTGGCAGTAACCGGTTTCATTTTGAGGTTTCACTCTGTTTTCTCCTATAGGGATACATGTATTTGGAACTCTAAATCCAACACGGTTTGTGCTAGCTCTTTGAAACTTGACACAATAAAGCAGTTTCAAGTTCTATCTCTATGGTTTGTTTGCTGTTGATGTAGCCCTAAGCAGAGACTGGCGAGAATCACTTTCATGGAAAGGGCCTGCCAAGCTTCCAAAGAACTACGAGTTGCCTGAAATCTCAGCAAACACTTTTTCACCCAATCTTGATGATACTTTCAGGTAATGATCAGTACACCAAGCCCACTTGGCTCGCCAAGTTTCGTTCTTCTAGGTTAAACCGTTCCTTGGCAGTAACCGGTTTCATTTTGAGGTTTCACTCTGTTTTCTCCTATAGGGATACATGTATTTGGAACTCTAAATCCAACACGGTTTGTGCTAGCTCTTTGAAACTTGACACAATAAAGCAGTTTCAAGTTCTATCTCTATGGTTTGTTTGCTGTTGATGTAGCCCTAAGCAGAGACTGGCGAGAATCACTTTCATGGAAAGGGCCTGCCAAGCTTCCAAAAAACTACCAGTTTCCTGAAATCTCAGCAAACACTTTTTCACCCAATCTTGATGATACTTTCAGGTAATGATCAGTACACCAAGCCCACTTGGCTCGCCAAATTTCTTTCTTCTAGGTTAAACCGTTCCTTGGCAGGAACCGGTTTCATTTTGAGGTTTCACTCTGTTTTCTCCTATAGGGATACATGTATTTGGAACTCTAAATCCAACACGGTTTGTGCTAGCTCTTTGAAACTTGACACAATAAAGCAGTTTCAAGTTCTATCTCTATGGTTTGTTTGCTGTTGATGTAGCCCTAAGCAGAGACTGGCAAGAATCACTTTCATGGAAAGGGCCTGCCAAGCTTCCAAAAAACTACGAGTTGCCTGAAATCTCAGCAAACACTTTTTCACCCAATCTTGATGATACTTTCAGGTAATGATCAGTACACCAAGCCCACTTGGCTCGCCAAATTTCGTTCTTCTAGGTTAAACCGTTCCTTGGCAGTAACCGGTTTCATTTTGAGGTTTCACTGTGTTTTCTCCTATAGGGATACATGTATTTGGAACTCTAAATCCAACACGGTTTGTGCTAGCTCTTTGAAACTTGACACAATAAAGCAGTTTCAAGTTCTATCTCTATGGTTTGTTAGCTGTTGATGTAGCCCTAAGCAGAGACTGGCGAGAATCACTTTCATGGAAAGGGCCTGCCAAGCTTTCAAAAAACTACGAGTTGCCTGAAATCTCAGCAAACACTTTTTCACCCAATCTTGATGATACTTTCAGGTAATGATCAGTTCACCAGCCCACTTGGCTCGCCAAATTTCGTTCTTCTAGGTTAAACCGTTCCTTGGCAGTAACCGGTTTCATTTTGAGGTTTCACTCTGTTTTCTCCTATAGGGATACATGTATTTGGAACTCTAAATCCAACACGGTTTGTGCTAGCTGTTTGAAACTTGACACAATAAAGCAGTTTCAAGTTCTATCTCTATGGTTTGTTTGCTGTTGATGTAGCCCTAAGCAGAGACTGGCGAGAATCACTTTCATGGAAAGGGCCTGCCAAGCTTCCAAAAAACTACGAGTTGCCTGAAATCTCAGCAAACACTTTTTCACCCAATCTTGATGATACTTTCAGGTAATGATCAGTACACCAAGCCCACTTGGCTCGCCAAATTTTTTTGGTCTAGGTTAAACCGTTCCTTGGCAGGAACCGGTTTCATTTTGAGGTTTCACTCTGTTTTTTCCTATAGGGATACATGTATTTGGAACTCTAAATCCAACACGGTTTTTGCTAGCTCTTTGAAACTTGACACAATAAAGCAGTTTCAAGTTCTATCTCTATGGTTTGTTTGCTGTTGATGTAGCCCTAAGCAGAGACTGGCGAGAATCACTTTCATGGAATGGGCCTGCCAAGCTTCCAAAAAAGTACGAGTTGCCTGAAATCTCAGCAAACACTTTTTCACCCAATCTTGATGAAACTTTCAGGTAATGATCAGTACACCAAGCCCACTTGGCTCGCCAAATTTCGTTCTTCTAGGTTAAACCGTTCCTTGGCAGTAACCGGTTTCATTTTGAGGTTTCACTCTGTTTTCTCCTATAGGGATACATGTATTTGGAACTCTAAATCCAACACGGTTTTTGCTAGCTCTTTGAAACTTGACACAATAAAGCAGTTTCAAGTTCTATCTCTATGGTTTGTTAGCTGTTGATGTAGCCCTAAGCAGAGACTGGCGAGAATCACTTTCATGGAAAGGGCCTGCCAAGCTTCCAAAAAACTACCAGTTGCCTGAAATCTCAGCAAACACTTTTTCAACCAATCTTGATGATACATTCAGGTAATGATCAGTACACCAAGCCCACTTGGCTCGCCAAATTTCGTTCTTCTAGGTTAAACCGTTCCTTGGCAGTAACCGGTTTCATTTTTAGGTTTCACTCTGTTTTCTCCTATAGGGATACATGTATTTGGAACTCTAAATCCAACACGGTGTGTGCTAGATCTTTGAAACTTGACACAATAAAGCATTTTCAAGTTCTATCTCTATGGTTTGTTTGCTGTTGATGTAGCCCTAAGCAGAGACTGGCGAGAATCACTTTCATGGAAAGGGCCTGCCAAGCTTCCAAAGAGCTACGAGTTGCCTGAAATCTCAGCAAACACTTTTTCACCCAATCTTGATGATACTTTCAGGTAATGATCAGTACACCAAGCCCACTTGGCTCGCCAAATTTCGTTCTTCTAGGTTAAACCGTTCCTTGGCAGTAACCGGTTTCATTTTGAGGTTTCACTCTGTTTTCTACTATAGGGATACTTGTATTTGGAACTCTAAATCCAACACGGTTTGTGCTAGCTCTTTGAAACTTGACACAATAAAGCAGTTTAAAGTTCTATCTCTATGGTTTGTTAGCTGTTGATGTAGCCCTAAGCAGAGACTGGCGAGAATCACTTTCATTGAAAGGGCCTGCCAAGCTTCCAAAAAACTACGAGTTGCCTGAAATCTCAGCAAACACTTTTTCACCCAATCTTGATGATACTTTCAGGTCATGATCAGTACACCAAGCCCACTTGGCTCGCCAAATTTTTTTGGTCTAGGTTAAACCGTTCCTTGGCAGGAACCGGTTTCATTTTGAGGTTTCACTCTGTTTTTTCCTATAGGGATACATGTATTTGGAACTCTAAATCCAACACGGTTTGTGCTAGCTCTTTGAAACTTGACACAATAAAGCAGTTTCAAGTTCTATCTCTATGGTTTGTTTGCTGTTGATGTAGCCCTAAGCAGAGACTGGCGAGAATCACTTTCATGGAATGGGCCTGCCAAGCTTCCAAAAAATTACGAGTTGCCTGAAATTTCAGCAAACACTTTTTCACCCAATCTTGATGATACTTTCAGGTAATGATCAGTACACCAAGCCCACTTGGCTAGCCAAATTTCGTTCTTCTAGGTTAAACCGTTCCTTGGCAGTAACCGGTTTCATTTTAGGTTTCACTCTGTTTTCTCCTATAGGGATACATGTATTTGGAACTCTAAATCCAACACGGTTTGTGCTAGCTCTTTGAAACTTGACACAATAAAGCAGTTTCAAGTTCTATCTCTATGGTTTGTTTGCTGTTGATGTAGCCCTAAGCAGAGACTGGCGAGAATCACTTTCATGGAAAGGGCCTGCCAAGCTTCCAAAAAACTACGAGTTGCCTGAAATCTCAGCAAACACTTTTTCACCCAATCTTGATGATACTTTCAGGTAATGATCAGTACACCAAGCCCACTTGGCTCGCCAAATTTCGTTCTTCTAGGTTAAACCGTTCCTTGGCAGTAACCGGTTTCATTTTGAGGTTTCACTCTGTTTTCTCCTATAGGGATACATGTATTTGGAACTCTAAATCCAACACGGTTTATGCTAGCTCTTTGAAACTTGACACAATAAAGCAGTTTTATGTTCTATCTCTATGGTTTGTTTGCTGTTCATGTAGCCCTAAGCAGAGACTGGCGAGAATCACTTTCATGGAAAGGGCCTGCCAAGCTTCCAAAAAACTACGAGTTGCCTGAAATCTCAGCAAACACTTTTTCACCCAATCTTGATGATACTTTCAAGTAATGATCAGTACACCAAGCCCAATTGGCTCGCCAAATTTCGTTCTTCTAGGTTAAACCGTTCCTTGGCAGTAACCGGTTTCATTTTGAGGTTTCACTCTGTTTTCTCCTATAGGGATACATGTATTTGGAACTCTAAATCCAACACGGTTTTTGCTAGCTCTTTGAAACTTGACACAATAAAGCAGTTTAAAGTTCTATCTCTATGGTTTGTTAGCTGTTGATGTAGCCCTAAGCAGAGACTGGCGAGAATCACTTTCATTGAAAGGGCCTGCCAAGCTTCCAAAAAACTACGAGTTGCCTGAAATCTCAGCAAACACTTTTTCACCCAATCTTGATGATACTTTCAGGTCATGATCAGTACACCAAGCCCACTTGGCTCGCCAAATTTTTTTGGTCTAGGTTAAACCGTTCCTTGGCAGGAACCGGTTTCATTTTGAGGTTTCACTCTGTTTTTTCCTATAGGGATACATGTATTTGGAACTCTAAATCCAACACGGTTTGTGCTAGCTCTTTGAAACTTGACACAATAAAGCAGTTTCAAGTTCTATCTCTATGGTTTGTTTGCTGTTGATGTAGCCCTAAGCAGAGACTGGGGAGAATCACTTTCATGGAATGGGCCTGCCAAGCTTCCAAAAAATTACGAGTTGCCTGAAATTTCAGCAAACACTTTTTCAACCAATCTTGATGATACTTTCAGGTAATGATCAGTACACCAAGCCCACTTGGCTAGCCAAATTTCGTTCTTCTAGGTTAAACCGTTCCTTGGCAGTAACCGGTTTCATTTTAGGTTTCACTCTGTTTTCTCCTATAGGGATACATGTATTTGGAACTCTAAATCCAACACGGTTTGTGCTAGCTCTTTGAAACTTGACACAATAAAGCAGTTTCAAGTTCTATCTCTATGGTTTGTTTGCTGTTGATGTAGCCCTAAGCAGAGACTGGCGAGAATCACTTTCATGGAAAGGGCCTGCCAAGCTTCCAAAAAACTACGAGTTGCCTGAAATCTCAGCAAACACTTTTTCACCCAATCTTGATGATACTTTCAGGTAATGATCAGTACACCAAGCCCACTTGGCTCGCCAAATTTCGTTCTTCTAGGTTAAACCGTTCCTTGGCAGTAACCGGTTTCATTTTGAGGTTTCACTCTGTTTTCTCCTATAGGGATACATGTATTTGGAACTCTAAATCCAACACGGTTTATGCTAGCTCTTTGAAACTTGACACAATAAAGCAGTTTTATGTTCTATCTCTATGGTTTGTTTGCTGTTCATGTAGCCCTAAGCAGAGACTGGCGAGAATCACTTTCATGGAAAGGGCCTGCCAAGCTTCCAAAAAACTACGAGTTGCCTGAAATCTCAGCAAACACTTTTTCACCCAATCTTGATGATACTTTCAAGTAATGATCAGTACACCAAGCCCAATTGGCTCGCCAAATTTCGTTCTTCTAGGTTAAACCGTTCCTTGGCAGTAACCGGTTTCATTTTGAGGTTTCACTCTGTTTTCTCCTATAGGGATACATGTATTTGGAACTCTAAATCCAACACGGTTTTTGCTAGCTCTTTGAAACTTGACACAATAAAGCAGTTTCAAGTTCTATCTCTATGGTTTGTTAGCTGTTGATGTAGCCCTAAGCAGAGACTGGCGATAATCACTTTCATGGAAAGGGCCTGCCAAGCTTCCAAAAAACTACCAGTTGCCTGAAATCTCAGCAAACACTTTTTCACCCAATCTTGATGATACATTCAGGTAATGATCAGTACACCAAGCCCACTTGGCTCGCCAAATTTCGTTCTTCTAGGTTAAACCGTTCCTTGTCAGTAACCGGTTTCATTTTTAGGTTTCACTCTGTTTTCTCCTATAGGGATACATGTATTTGGAACTCTAAATCCAACACGGTGTGTGCTAGATCTTTGAAACTTGACACAATAAAGCATTTTCAAGTTCTATCTCTATGGTTTGTTTGCTGTTGATGTAGCCCTAAGCAGAGACTGGCGAGAATCACTTTCATGGAAAGGGCCTGCCAAGCTTCCAAAGAGCTACGAGTTGCCTGAAATCTCAGCAAACACTTTTTCACCCAATCTTGATGATACTTTCAGGTAATGATCAGTACACCAAGCCCACTTGGCTCGCCAAATTTCGTTCTTCTAGGTTAAACCGTTCCTTGGCAGTAACCGGTTTCATTTTGAGGTTTCACTCTGTTTTCTCCTATAGGGATACTTGTATTTGGAACTCTAAATCCAACACGGTTTGTGCTAGCTCTTTGAAACTTGACACAATAAAGCAGTTTCAAGTTCTATCTCTATGGTTTGTTAGCTGTTGATGTAGCCCTAAGCAGAGACTGGCGAGAATCACTTTCATGGAAAGGGCCTGCCAAGCTTCCAAAAAACTACGAGTTGCCTGAAATCTCAGCAAACACTTTTTCACCCAATCTTGATGATACTTTCAGGTCATGATCAGTACACCAAGCCCACTTGGCTCGCCAAATTTTTTTGGTCTAGTTTAAACCGTTCCTTGGCAGGAACCGGTTTCATTTTGAGGTTTCACTCTGTTTTTTCCTATACGGATACATGTATTTGGAACTCTAAATCCAACACGGTTTGTGCTAGCTCTTTGAAACTTGACACAATAAAGCAGATTCAAGTTCTATCTCTATGGTTTGTTTGCTGTTGATGTAGCCCTAAGCAGAGACTGGCGAGAATCACTTTCATGGAATGGGCCTGCCAAGCTTCCAAAAAAGTACGAGTTGCCTGAAATTTCAGCAAACACTTTTTCAACCAATCTTGATGATACTTTCAGGTAATGATCAGTACACCAAGCCCACTTGGCTCGCCAAATTTCGTTCTTCTAGGTTAAACCGTTCCTTGGCAGTAACCGGTTTCATTTTAGGTTTCACTCTGTTTTCTCCTATAGGGATACATGTATTTGGAACTCTAAATCCAACACGGTTTGTGCTAGCTCTTTGAAACTTGACACAATAAAGCAGTTTCAAGTTCTATCTCTACAGTTTGTTTGCTGTTGATGTAGCCCTAAGCAGAGACTGGCGAGAATCACTTTCATGGAAAGGGCCTGCCAAGCTTCCAAAAAACTACGAGTTGCCTGAAATCTCAGCAAACACTTTTTCACCCAATCTTGATGATACTTTCAGGTAATAATCAGTACACCAAGCCCACTTGGCTCGCCAAATTTCGTTCTTCTAGGTTAAACCATTCCTTGGCAGTAACCGGTTTCATTTTGAGGTTTCACTCTGTTTTCTCCTATAGGGATACATGTATTTGGAACTCTAAATCCAACACGGTTTGTGCTAGCTCTTTGAAACTTGACACAATAAAGCAGTTTCAAGTTCTATCTCTATGGTTTGTTTGCTGTTGATGTAGCCCTAAGCAGAGACTGGCGAGAATCACTTTCATGGAAAGGGCCTGCCAAGCTTCCAAAAAACTACGAGTTGCCTGAAATCTCAGCAAACACTTTTTCACCCAATCTTGATGATACTTTCAGGTAATGATCAGTACACCAAGCCCACTTGGCTCGCCAAATTTCGTTCTTCTAGGTTAAACCGTTCCTTGGCAGTAACCGGTTTCATTTTGAGGTTTCACTCTGTTTTCTCTTATAGGGATACATGTATTTGGAACTCTAAATCCAACACGGTTTGTGCTAGCTGTTTGAAACTTGACACAATAAAGCAGTTTCAAGTGCTATCTCTATGGTTTGTTTGCTGTTGATGTAGCCCTAAGCAGAGACTGGCGAGAATCACTTTCATGGAAAGGGCCTGCCAAGCTTCCAAAGAACTACGAGTTGCCTGAAATCTCAGCAAACACTTTTTCACCCAATCTTGATGATACTTTCAGGTAATGATCAGTACACCCAGCCCACTTGGCTCGCCAAATTTCATTCTTCTAGGTTAAACCGTTCCTTGGCAGGAACCGGTTTCATTTTGAGGTTTCACTCTGTTTTCTCCTATAGGGATACATGTTTTTGGAACTCTAAATCCAACACGGTTTGTGCTAGCTCTTTGAAACTTGACACAATAAAGCAGTTTCAAGTTCTATCTCTATGGTTTGTTTGCTGTTGATGTAGCCCTAAGCAGAGACTGGCGAGAATCACTTTCATGGAAAGGGCCTGCCAAGCTTCCAAAAAACTACGAGTTGCCTGAAATCTCAGCAAAAAATTTTTCACCCAATCTTGATGATACTTTCAGGTAATGATCAGTACACCAAGCCCACTTGGCTCGCCAAATTTCTTTCTTCTAGGTTAAACCGTTCCTTGGCAGGAACCGGTTTCATTTTGAGGTTTCACTCTGTTTTCTCCTATAGGGATACATGTATTTGGAACTCTAAATCCAACACGGTTTGTGCTAGCTCTTTGAAACTTGACACAATAAAGCAGTTTCAAGTTCTATCTCTATGGTTTGTTTGCTGTTGATGTAGCCCTAAGCAGAGACTGGCGAGAATCACTTTCATGGAAAGGGCCTGCCAAGCTTCCAAAAAACTACGAGTTGCCTGAAATCTCAGCAAACACTTTTTCACCCAATCTTGATGATACTTTCAGGTAATGATCAGTACACCAAGCCCACTTGGCTCGCCAAATTTCGTTCTTCTAGGTTAAACCGTTCCTTGGCAGTAACCGGTTTCATTTTGAGGTTTCACTCTGTTTTCTCCTATAGGGATACATGTATTTGGAACTCTAAATCCAAGACGGTGTGTGGTAGCTCTTTGAAACTTGACACAATAAAGCAGTTTCAAGTTCTATCTCTATGGATTGTTTGCTGTTGATGTAGCCCTAAGCAGAGACTGGCGAGAATCACTTTCATGGAAAGGGCCTGCCAAGCTTCCAAAGAACTACGAGTTGCCTGAAATCTCAGCAAACACTTTTTCACCCAATCTTGATGATACTTTCAGGTAATGATCAGTACACCAAGCCCACTTGGCTCGCCAAATTTCGTTCTTCTAGGTTAAACCGTTCCTTGGCAGTAACCGGTTTCATTTTGAGGTTTCACTCTGTTTTCTCCTATAGGGATACATGTATTTGGAACTCTAAATCCAACACGGTTTGTGCTAGCTCTTTGAAACTTGACACAATAAAGCAGTTTCAAGTTCTATCTCTATGGTTTGTTTGCTGTTGATGTAGCCCTAAGCAGAGACTGGCGAGAATCACTTTCATGGAAAGGGCCTGCCAAGCTTCCAAAAAACTACCAGTTTCCTGAAATCTCAGCAAACACTTTTTCACCCAATCTTGATGATACTTTCAGGTAATGATCAGTACACCAAGCCCACTTGGCTCGCCAAATTTCTTTCTTCTAGGTTAAACCGTTCCTTGGCAGGAACCGGTTTCATTTTGAGGTTTCACTCTGTTTTCTCCTATAGGGATACATGTATTTGGAACTCTAAATCCAACACGGTTTGTGCTAGCTCTTTGAAACTTGACACAATAAAGCAGTTTCAAGTTCTATCTCTATGGTTTGTTTGCTGTTGATGTAGCCCTAAGCAGAGACTGGCGAGAATCACTTTCATGGAAAGGGCCTGCCAAGCTTCCAAAAAACTACGAGTTGCCTGAAATCTCAGCAAACACTTTTTCACCCAATCTTGATGATACTTTCAGGTAATGATCAGTACACCAAGCCCACTTGGCTCGCCAAATTTCGTTCTTCTAGGTTAAACCGTTCCTTGGCAGTAACCGGTTTCATTTTGAGGTTTCACTCTGTTTTCTCCTATAGGGATACATGTATTTGGAACTCTAAATCCAAGACGGTGTGTGGTAGCTCTTTGAAACTTGACACAATAAAGCAGTTTCAAGTTCTATCTCTATGGATTGTTTGCTGTTGATGTAGCCCTAAGCAGAGACTGGCGAGAATCACTTTCATGGAAAGGGCCTGCCAAGCTTCCAAAGAACTACGAGTTGCCTGAAATCTCAGCAAACACTTTTTCACCCAATCTTGATGATACTTTCAGGTAATGATCAGTACACCAAGCCCACTTGGCTCGCCAAATTTCGTTCTTCTAGGTTAAACCGTTCCTTGGCAGTAACCGGTTTCATTTTGAGGTTTCACTCTGTTTTCTCCTATAGGGATACATGTATTTGGAACTCTAAATCCAACACGGTTTGTGCTAGCTCTTTGAAACTTGACACAATAAAGCAGTTTCAAGTTCTATCTCTATGGTTTGTTTGCTGTTGATGTAGCCCTAAGCAGAGACTGGCGAGAATCACTTTCATGGAAAGGGCCTGCCAAGCTTCCAAAAAACTACCAGTTTCCTGAAATCTCAGCAAACACTTTTTCACCCAATCTTGATGATACTTTCAGGTAATGATCAGTACACCAAGCCCACTTGGCTCGCCAAATTTCTTTCTTCTAGGTTAAACCGTTCCTTGGCAGGAACCGGTTTCATTTTGAGGTTTCACTCTGTTTTCTCCTATAGGGATACATGTATTTGGAACTCTAAATCCAACACGGTTTGTGCTAGCTCTTTGAAACTTGACACAATAAAGCAGTTTCAAGTTCTATCTCTATGGTTTGTTTGCTGTTGATGTAGCCCTAAGCAGAGACTGGCGAGAATCACTTTCATGGAAAGGGCCTGCCAAGCTTCCAAAAAACTACGAGTTGCCTGAAATCTCAGCAAACACTTTTTCACCCAATCTTGATGATACTTTCAGGTAATGATCAGTACACCAAGCCCACTTGGCTCGCCAAATTTCGTTCTTCTAGGTTAAACCGTTCCTTGGCAGTAACCGGTTTCATTTTGAGGTTTCACTCTGTTTTCTCCTATAGGGATACATGTATTTGGAACTCTAAATCCAAGACGGTGTGTGGTAGCTCTTTGAAACTTGACACAATAAAGCAGTTTCAAGTTCTATCTCTATGGATTGTTTGCTGTTGATGTAGCCCTAAGCAGAGACTGGCGAGAATCACTTTCATGGAAAGGGCCTGCCAAGCTTCCAAAGAACTACGAGTTGCCTGAAATCTCAGCAAACACTTTTTCACCCAATCTTGATGATACTTTCAGGTAATGATCAGTACACCAAGCCCACTTGGCTCGCCAAATTTCGTTCTTCTAGGTTAAACCGTTCCTTGGCAGTAACCGGTTTCATTTTGAGGTTTCACTCTGTTTTCTCCTATAGGGATACATGTATTTGGAACTCTAAATCCAACACGGTTTGTGCTAGCTCTTTGAAACTTGACACAATAAAGCAGTTTCAAGTTCTATCTCTATGGTTTGTTTGCTGTTGATGTAGCCCTAAGCAGAGACTGGCGAGAATCACTTTCATGGAAAGGGCCTGCCAAGCTTCCAAAAAACTACCAGTTTCCTGAAATCTCAGCAAACACTTTTTCACCCAATCTTGATGATACTTTCAGGTAATGATCAGTACACCAAGCCCACTTGGCTCGCCAAATTTCTTTCTTCTAGGTTAAACCGTTCCTTGGCAGGAACCGGTTTCATTTTGAGGTTTCACTCTGTTTTCTCCTATAGGGATACATGTATTTGGAACTCTAAATCCAACACGGTTTGTGCTAGCTCTTTGAAACTTGACACAATAAAGCAGTTTCAAGTTCTATCTCTATGGTTTGTTTGCTGTTGATGTAGCCCTAAGCAGAGACTGGCGAGAATCACTTTCATGGAAAGGGCCTGCCAAGCTTCCAAAAAACTACGAGTTGCCTGAAATCTCAGCAAACACTTTTTCACCCAATCTTGATGATACTTTCAGGTAATGATCAGTACACCAAGCCCACTTGGCTCGCCAAATTTCGTTCTTCTAGGTTAAACCGTTCCTTGGCAGTAACCGGTTTCATTTTGAGGTTTCACTCTGTTTTCTCCTATAGGGATACATGTATTTGGAACTCTAAATCCAAGACGGTGTGTGGTAGCTCTTTGAAACTTGACACAATAAAGCAGTTTCAAGTTCTATCTCTATGGATTGTTTGCTGTTGATGTAGCCCTAAGCAGAGACTGGCGAGAATCACTTTCATGGAAAGGGCCTGCCAAGCTTCCAAAGAACTACGAGTTGCCTGAAATCTCAGCAAACACTTTTTCACCCAATCTTGATGATACTTTCAGGTAATGATCAGTACACCAAGCCCACTTGGCTCGCCAAATTTCGTTCTTCTAGGTTAAACCGTTCCTTGGCAGTAACCGGTTTCATTTTGAGGTTTCACTCTGTTTTCTCCTATAGGGATACATGTATTTGGAACTCTAAATCCAACACGGTTTGTGCTAGCTCTTTGAAACTTGACACAATAAAGCAGTTTCAAGTTCTATCTCTATGGTTTGTTTGCTGTTGATGTAGCCCTAAGCAGAGACTGGCGAGAATCACTTTCATGGAAAGGGCCTGCCAAGCTTCCAAAAAACTACGAGTTGCCTGAAATCTCAGCAAACACTTTTTCACCCAATCTTGATGATACTTTCAGGTAATAATCAGTACACCAAGCCCACTTGGCTCGCCAAATTTCGTTCTTCTAGGTTAAACCGTTCCTTGGCAGTAACCGGTTTCATTTTGAGGTTTCACTCTGTTTTCTCCTATAGGGATACATGTATTTGGAACTCTAAATCCAACACGGTTTGTGCTACCTCTTTGAAACTTGACACAATAAAGCAGTTTCAAGTTCTATCTCTATGGTTTGTTTGCTGTTGATGTAGCCCTAAGCAGAGACTGGCGAGAATCACTTACATGGAAAGGGCCTGCCAAGCTTCCAAAAAACTACGAGTTGCCTGAAATCTCAGCAAACACTTTTTCACCCAATCTTGATGATACTTTCAGGTAATGATCAGTACACCAAGCCCAATTGGCTCGCCAAATTTCGTTCTTCTAGGTTAAACCGTTCCTTGGCAGTAACCGGTTTCATTTTGAGGTTTCACTCTGTTTTCTCCTATAGGGATACATGTATTTGGAACTCTAAATCCAACACGGTTTGTGCTAGCTCTTTGAAACTTGACACAATAAAGCAGTTTCAAGTTCTATCTCTATGGTTTGTTAGCTGTTGATGTAGTCCTAAGCAGAGAGTGGCGAGAATCACTTTCATGGAAAGGGCCTGCCAAGCTTCCAAAAAACTACGAGTTGCCTGAAATCTCAGCAAACACTTTTTCACCCAATCTTGATGATACTTTCAGGTAATGATCAGTACACCAAGCCCACTTGGCTCGCCAAATTTCGTTCTTCTAGGTTAAACCGTTCGTTGGCAGTAACCGGTTTCATTTTGAGGTTTCACTCTGTTTTCTCCTATAGGGATACATGTATTTGGAACTCTAAATCCAACACGGTTTGTGCTAGCTCTTTGAAACTTGACACAATAAAGCAGTTTCAAGTTCTATCTCTATGGTTTGTTTGCTGTTGATGTAGCCCTAAGCAGAGACTGGCGAGAATCACTTTCATGGAAAGGGCCCGCCAAGCTTCCAAAGAACTACGAGTTGCCTGAAATCTCAGCAAACCCTTTTTCACCCAATCTTGATGATACTTTCAGGTAATGATCAGTACACCAAGCCCACTTGGCTCGCCAAGTTTCGTTCTTCTAGGTTAAACCGTTCCTTGGCAGTAACCGGTTTCATTTTGAGGTTTAACTCTGTTTTCTCCTATAGGGATACATGTATTTGGAACTCTAAATCCAACACGGTTTGTGCTAGCTCTTTGAAACTTGACACAATAAAGCAGTTTCAAGTTCTATCTCTATGGTTTGTTAGCTGTTGATGTAGCCCTAAGCAGAGACTGGCGAGAATCACTTTCATGGAAAGGGCCTGCCAAGCTTCCAAAAAACTACGAGTTGCCTGAAATCTCAGCAAACACTTTTTCACCCAATCTTGATGATACTTTCAGGTAATGATCAGTACACCAAGCCCACTTGGCTCGCCAAATTTTTTTGGTCTAGGTTAAACCGTTCCTTGGCAGGAACCGGTTTCATTTTGAGGTTTCACTCTGTTTTTTCCTATAGGGATACATGTATTTGGAACTCTAAATCCAACACGGTTTGTGCTAGCTCTTTGAAACTTGACACAATAAAGCAGATTCAAGTTCTATCTCTATGGTTTGTTTGCTGTTGATGTAGCCCTAAGCAGAGACTGGCGAGAATCACTTTCATGGAATGGGCCTGCCAAGCTTCCAAAAAAGTACGAGTTGCCTGAAATTTCAGCAAACACTTTTTCAACCAATCTTGATGATACTTTCAGGTAATGATCAGTACACCAAGCCCACTTGGCTCGCCAAATTTCGTTCTTCTAGGTTAAACCGTTCCTTGGCAGTAACCGGTTTCATTTTAGGTTTCACTCTGTTTTCTCCTATAGGGATACATGTATTTGGAACTCTAAATCCAACACGGTTTGTGCTAGCTCTTTGAAACTTGACACAATAAAGCAGTTTCAAGTTCTATCTCTACAGTTTGTTTGCTGTTGATGTAGCCCTAAGCAGAGACTGGCGAGAATCACTTTCATGGAAAGGGCCTGCCAAGCTTCCAAAGAACTACGAGTTGCCTGAAATCTCAGCAAACACTTTTTCACCCAATCTTGATGATACTTTCAGGTAATGATCAGTACACCCAGCCCACTTGGCTCGCCAAATTTCATTCTTCTAGGTTAAACCGTTCCTTGGCAGGAACCGGTTTCATTTTGAGGTTTCACTCTGTTTTCTCCTATAGGGATACATGTATTTGGAACTCTAAATCCAACACGGTTTGTGCTAGCTCTTTGAAACTTGACACAATAAAGCAGTTTCAAGTTCTATCTCTATGGTTTGTTTGCTGTTGATGTAGCCCTAAGCAGAGACTGGCGAGAATCACTTTCATGGAAAGGGCCTGCCAAGCTTCCAAAAAACTACCAGTTTCCTGAAATCTCAGCAAACACTTTTTCACCCAATCTTGATGATACTTTCAGGTAATGATCAGTACACCAAGCCCACTTGGCTCGCCAAATTTCTTTCTTCTAGGTTAAACCGTTCCTTGGCAGGAACCGGTTTCATTTTGAGGTTTCACTCTGTTTTCTCCTATAGGGATACATGTATTTGGAACTCTAAATCCAACACGGTTTGTGCTAGCTCTTTGAAACTTGACACAATAAAGCAGTTTCAAGTTCTATCTCTATGGTTTGTTTGCTGTTGATGTAGCCCTAAGCAGAGACTGGCGAGAATCACTTTCATGGAAAGGGCCTGCCAAGCTTCCAAAAAACTACGAGTTGCCTGAAATCTCAGCAAACACTTTTTCACCCAATCTTGATGATACTTTCAGGTAATGATCAGTACACCAAGCCCACTTGGCTCGCCAAATTTCGTTCTTCTAGGTTAAACCGTTCCTTGGCAGTAACCGGTTTCATTTTGAGGTTTCACTCTGTTTTCTCCTATAGGGATACATGTATTTGGAACTCTAAATCCAAGACGGTGTGTGGTAGCTCTTTGAAACTTGACACAATAAAGCAGTTTCAAGTTCTATCTCTATGGATTGTTTGCTGTTGATGTAGCCCTAAGCAGAGACTGGCGAGAATCACTTTCATGGAAAGGGCCTGCCAAGCTTCCAAAGAACTACGAGTTGCCTGAAATCTCAGCAAACACTTTTTCACCCAATCTTGATGATACTTTCAGGTAATGATCAGTACACCAAGCCCACTTGGCTCGCCAAATTTCGTTCTTCTAGGTTAAACCGTTCCTTGGCAGTAACCGGTTTCATTTTGAGGTTTCACTCTGTTTTCTCCTATAGGGATACATGTATTTGGAACTCTAAATCCAACACGGTTTGTGCTAGCTCTTTGAAACTTGACACAATAAAGCAGTTTCAAGTTCTATCTCTATGGTTTGTTTGCTGTTGATGTAGCCCTAAGCAGAGACTGGCGAGAATCACTTTCATGGAAAGGGCCTGCCAAGCTTCCAAAAAACTACGAGTTGCCTGAAATCTCAGCAAACACTTTTTCACCCAATCTTGATGATACTTTCAGGTAATAATCAGTACACCAAGCCCACTTGGCTCGCCAAATTTCGTTCTTCTAGGTTAAACCGTTCCTTGGCAGTAACCGGTTTCATTTTGAGGTTTCACTCTGTTTTCTCCTATAGGGATACATGTATTTGGAACTCTAAATCCAACACGGTTTGTGCTAGCTCTTTGAAACTTGACACAATAAAGCAGTTTCAAGTTCTATCTCTATGGTTTGTTTGCTGTTGATGTAGCCCTAAGCAGAGACTGGCGAGAATCACTTACATGGAAAGGGCCTGCCAAGCTTCCAAAAAACTACGAGTTGCCTGAAATCTCAGCAAACACTTTTTCACCCAATCTTGATGATACTTTCAGGTAATGATCAGTACACCAAGCCCAATTGGCTCGCCAAATTTCGTTCTTCTAGGTTAAACCGTTCCTTGGCAGTAACCGGTTTCATTTTGAGGTTTCACTCTGTTTTCTCCTATAGGGATACATGTATTTGGAACTCTAAATCCAACACGGTTTGTGCTAGCTCTTTGAAACTTGACACAATAAAGCAGTTTCAAGTTCTATCTCTATGGTTTGTTAGCTGTTGATGTAGTCCTAAGCAGAGAGTGGCGAGAATCACTTTCATGGAAAGGGCCTGCCAAGCTTCCAAAAAACTACGAGTTGCCTGAAATCTCAGCAAACACTTTTTCACCCAATCTTGATGATACTTTCAGGTAATGATCAGTACACCAAGCCCACTTGGCTCGCCAAATTTCGTTCTTCTAGGTTAAACCGTTCGTTGGCAGTAACCGGTTTCATTTTGAGGTTTCACTCTGTTTTCTCCTATAGGGATACATGTATTTGGAACTCTAAATCCAACACGGTTTGTGCTAGCTCTTTGAAACTTGACACAATAAAGCAGTTTCAAGTTCTATCTCTATGGTTTGTTTGCTGTTGATGTAGCCCTAAGCAGAGACTGGCGAGAATCACTTTCATGGAAAGGGCCCGCCAAGCTTCCAAAGAACTACGAGTTGCCTGAAATCTCAGCAAACCCTTTTTCACCCAATCTTGATGATACTTTCAGGTAATGATCAGTACACCAAGCCCACTTGGCTCGCCAAGTTTCGTTCTTCTAGGTTAAACCGTTCCTTGGCAGTAACCGGTTTCATTTTGTGGTTTCACTCTGTTTTCTCCTATAGGGATACATGTATTTGGAACTCTAAATCCAACACGGTTTGTGCTAGCTCTTTGAAACTTGACACAATAAAGCAGTTTCAAGTTCTATCTCTATGGTTTGTTAGCTGTTGATGTAACCCTAAGCAGAGACTGGCGAGAATCACTTTCATGGAAAGGGCCTGCCAAGCTTCCAAAAAACTACGAGTTGCCTGAAATCTCAGCAAACACTTTTTCACCCAATCTTGATGATACTTTCAGGTAATGATCAGTACACCAAGCCCACTTGGCTCGCCAAATTTTTTTGGTCTAGGTTAAACCGTTCCTTGGCAGGAACCGGTTTCATTTTGAGGTTTCACTCTGTTTTTTCCTATAGGGATACATGTATTTGGAACTCTAAATCCAACACGGTTTGTGCTAGCTCTTTGAAACTTGACACAATAAAGCAGATTCAAGTTCTATCTCTATGGTTTGTTTGCTGTTGATGTAGCCCTAAGCAGAGACTGGCGAGAATCACTTTCATGGAATGGGCCTGCCAAGCTTCCAAAAAAGTACGAGTTGCCTGAAATTTCAGCAAACACTTTTTCAACCAATCTTGATGATACTTTCAGGTAATGATCAGTACACCAAGCCCACTTGGCTCGCCAAATTTCGTTCTTCTAGGTTAAACCGTTCCTTGGCAGTAACCGGTTTCATTTTAGGTTTCACTCTGTTTTCTCCTATAGGGATACATGTATTTGGAACTCTAAATCCAACACGGTTTGTGCTAGCTCTTTGAAACTTGACACAATAAAGCAGTTTCAAGTTCTATCTCTACAGTTTGTTTGCTGTTGATGTAGCCCTAAGCAGAGACTGGCGAGAATCACTTTCATGGAAAGGGCCTGCCAAGCTTCCAAAGAACTACGAGTTGCCTGAAATCTCAGCAAACACTTTTTCACCCAATCTTGATGATACTTTCAGGTAATGATCAGTACACCCAGCCCACTTGGCTCGCCAAATTTCATTCTTCTAGGTTAAACCGTTCCTTGGCAGGAACCGGTTTCATTTTGAGGTTTCACTCTGTTTTCTCCTATAGGGATACATGTATTTGGAACTCTAAATCAAACACGGTTTGTGCTAGCTCTTTGAAACTTGACACAATAAAGCAGTTTCAAGTTCTATCTCTATGGTTTGTTTGCTGTTGATGTAGCCCTAAGCAGAGACTGGCGAGAATCACTTTCATGGAAAGGGCCTGCCAAGCTTCCAAAAAACTACCAGTTTCCTGAAATCTCAGCAAACACTTTTTCACCCAATCTTGATGATACTTTCAGGTAATGATCAGTACACCAAGCCCACTTGGCTCGCCAAATTTCTTTCTTCTAGGTTAAACCGTTCCTTGGCAGGAACCGGTTTCATTTTGAGGTTTCACTCTGTTTTCTCCTATAGGGATACATGTATTTGGAACTCTAAATCCAACACGGTTTGTGCTAGCTCTTTGAAACTTGACACAATAAAGCAGTTTCAAGTTCTATCTCTATGGTTTGTTTGCTGTTGATGTAGCCCTAAGCAGAGACTGGCGAGAATCACTTTCATGGAAAGGGCCTGCCAAGCTTCCAAAAAACTACGAGTTGCCTGAAATCTCAGCAAACACTTTTTCACCCAATCTTGATGATACTTTCAGGTAATGATCAGTACACCAAGCCCACTTGGCTCGCCAAATTTCGTTCTTCTAGGTTAAACCGTTCCTTGGCAGTAACCGGTTTCATTTTGAGGTTTCACTCTGTTTTCTCCTATAGGGATACATGTATTTGGAACTCTAAATCCAAGACGGTGTGTGGTAGCTCTTTGAAACTTGACACAATAAAGCAGTTTCAAGTTCTATCTCTATGGATTGTTTGCTGTTGATGTAGCCCTAAGCAGAGACTGGCGAGAATCACTTTCATGGAAAGGGCCTGCCAAGCTTCCAAAGAACTACGAGTTGCCTGAAATCTCAGCAAACACTTTTTCACCCAATCTTGATGATACTTTCAGGTAATGATCAGTACACCAAGCCCACTTGGCTCGCCAAATTTCGTTCTTCTAGGTTAAACCGTTCCTTGGCAGTAACCGGTTTCATTTTGAGGTTTCACTCTGTTTTCTCCTATAGGGATACATGTATTTGGAACTCTAAATCCAACACGGTTTGTGCTAGCTCTTTGAAACTTGACACAATAAAGCAGTTTCAAGTTCTATCTCTATGGTTTGTTTGCTGTTGATGTAGCCCTAAGCAGAGACTGGCGAGAATCACTTTCATGGAAAGGGCCTGCCAAGCTTCCAAAAAACTACGAGTTGCCTGAAATCTCAGCAAACACTTTTTCACCCAATCTTGATGATACTTTCAGGTAATAATCAGTACACCAAGCCCACTTGGCTCGCCAAATTTCGTTCTTCTAGGTTAAACCGTTCCTTGGCAGTAACCGGTTTCATTTTGAGGTTTCACTCTGTTTTCTCCTATAGGGATACATGTATTTGGAACTCTAAATCCAACACGGTTTGTGCTAGCTCTTTGAAACTTGACACAATAAAGCAGTTTCAAGTTCTATCTCTATGGTTTGTTTGCTGTTGATGTAGCCCTAAGCAGAGACTGGCGAGAATCACTTACATGGAAAGGGCCTGCCAAGCTTCCAAAAAACTACGAGTTGCCTGAAATCTCAGCAAACACTTTTTCACCCAATCTTGATGATACTTTCAGGTAATGATCAGTACACCAAGCCCAATTGGCTCGCCAAATTTCGTTCTTCTAGGTTAAACCGTTCCTTGGCAGTAACCGGTTTCATTTTGAGGTTTCACTCTGTTTTCTCCTATAGGGATACATGTATTTGGAACTCTAAATCCAACACGGTTTGTGCTAGCTCTTTGAAACTTGACACAATAAAGCAGTTTCAAGTTCTATCTCTATGGTTTGTTAGCTGTTGATGTAGTCCTAAGCAGAGAGTGGCGAGAATCACTTTCATGGAAAGGGCCTGCCAAGCTTCCAAAAAACTACGAGTTGCCTGAAATCTCAGCAAACACTTTTTCACCCAATCTTGATGATACTTTCAGGTAATGATCAGTACACCAAGCCCACTTGGCTCGCCAAATTTCGTTCTTCTAGGTTAAACCGTTCGTTGGCAGTAACCGGTTTCATTTTGAGGTTTCACTCTGTTTTCTCCTATAGGGATACATGTATTTGGAACTCTAAATCCAACACGGTTTGTGCTAGCTCTTTGAAACTTGACACAATAAAGCAGTTTCAAGTTCTATCTCTATGGTTTGTTTGCTGTTGATGTAGCCCTAAGCAGAGACTGGCGAGAATCACTTTCATGGAAAGGGCCCGCCAAGCTTCCAAAGAACTACGAGTTGCCTGAAATCTCAGCAAACCCTTTTTCACCCAATCTTGATGATACTTTCAGGTAATGATCAGTACACCAAGCCCACTTGGCTCGCCAAGTTTCGTTCTTCTAGGTTAAACCGTTCCTTGGCAGTAACCGGTTTCATTTTGAGGTTTCACTCTGTTTTCTCCTATAGGGATACATGTATTTGGAACTCTAAATCCAACACGGTTTGTGCTAGCTCTTTGAAACTTGACACAATAAAGCAGTTTCAAGTTCTATCTCTATGGTTTGTTTGCTGTTGATGTAGCCCTAAGCAGAGACTGGCGAGAATCACTTTCATGGAAAGGGCCTGCCAAGCTTCCAAAAAACTACGAGTTGCCTGAAATCTCAGCAAACACTTTTTCACCCAATCTTGATGATACTTTCAGGTAATGATCAGTACACCAAGCCCACTTGGCTCGCCAAATTTTTTTGGTCTAGGTTAAACCGTTCCTTGGCAGGAACCGGTTTCATTTTGAGGTTTCACTCTGTTTTTTCCTATAGGGATACATGTATTTGGAACTCTAAATCCAACACGGTTTGTGCTAGCTCTTTGAAACTTGACACAATAAAGCAGATTCAAGTTCTATCTCTATGGTTTGTTTGCTGTTGATGTAGCCCTAAGCAGAGACTGGCGAGAATCACTTTCATGGAATGGGCCTGCCAAGCTTCCAAAAAAGTACGAGTTGCCTGAAATTTCAGCAAACACTTTTTCAACCAATCTTGATGATACTTTCAGGTAATGATCAGTACACCAAGCCCACTTGGCTCGCCAAATTTCGTTCTTCTAGGTTAAACCGTTCCTTGGCAGTAACCGGTTTCATTTTAGGTTTCACTCTGTTTTCTCCTATAGGGATACATGTATTTGGAACTCTAAATCCAACACGGTTTGTGCTAGCTCTTTGAAACTTGACACAATAAAGCAGTTTCAAGTTCTATCTCTACAGTTTGTTTGCTGTTGATGTAGCCCTAAGCAGAGACTGGCGAGAATCACTTTCATGGAAAGGGCCTGCCAAGCTTCCAAAGAACTACGAGTTGCCTGAAATCTCAGCAAACACTTTTTCACCCAATCTTGATGATACTTTCAGGTAATGATCAGTACACCCAGCCCACTTGGCTCGCCAAATTTCATTCTTCTAGGTTAAACCGTTCCTTGGCAGGAACCGGTTTCATTTTGAGGTTTCACTCTGTTTTCTCCTATAGGGATACATGTATTTGGAACTCTAAATCAAACACGGTTTGTGCTAGCTCTTTGAAACTTGACACAATAAAGCAGTTTCAAGTTCTATCTCTATGGTTTGTTTGCTGTTGATGTAGCCCTAAGCAGAGACTGGCGAGAATCACTTTCATGGAAAGGGCCTGCCAAGCTTCCAAAAAACTACCAGTTTCCTGAAATCTCAGCAAACACTTTTTCACCCAATCTTGATGATACTTTCAGGTAATGATCAGTACACCAAGCCCACTTGGCTCGCCAAATTTCTTTCTTCTAGGTTAAACCGTTCCTTGGCAGGAACCGGTTTCATTTTGAGGTTTCACTCTGTTTTCTCCTATAGGGATACATGTATTTGGAACTCTAAATCCAACACGGTTTGTGCTAGCTCTTTGAAACTTGACACAATAAAGCAGTTTCAAGTTCTATCTCTATGGTTTGTTTGCTGTTGATGTAGCCCTAAGCAGAGACTGGCGAGAATCACTTTCATGGAAAGGGCCTGCCAAGCTTCCAAAAAACTACGAGTTGCCTGAAATCTCAGCAAACACTTTTTCACCCAATCTTGATGATACTTTCAGGTAATGATCAGTACACCAAGCCACTTGGCTCGCCAAATTTCATTCTTCTAGGTTAAACCGTTCCTTGGCAGTAACCGGTTTCATTTTGAGGTTTCACTCTGTTTTCTCCTATAGGGATACATGTATTTGGAACTCTAAATCCAAGACGGTGTGTGGTAGCTCTTTGAAACTTGACACAATAAAGCAGTTTCAAGTTCTATCTCTATGGATTGTTTGCTGTTGATGTAGCCCTAAGCAGAGACTGGCGAGAATCACTTTCATGGAAAGGGCCTGCCAAGCTTCCAAAGAACTACGAGTTGCCTGAAATCTCAGCAAACACTTTTTCACCCAATCTTGATGATACTTTCAGGTAATGATCAGTACACCAAGCCCACTTGGCTCGCCAAATTTCGTTCTTCTAGGTTAAACCGTTCCTTGGCAGTAACCGGTTTCATTTTGAGGTTTCACTCTGTTTTCTCCTATAGGGATACATGTATTTGGAACTCTAAATCCAACACGGTTTGTGCTAGCTCTTTGAAACTTGACACAATAAAGCAGTTTCAAGTTCTATCTCTATGGTTTGTTTGCTGTTGATGTAGCCCTAAGCAGAGACTGGCGAGAATCACTTTCATGGAAAGGGCCTGCCAAGCTTCCAAAAAACTACGAGTTGCCTGAAATCTCAGCAAACACTTTTTCACCCAATCTTGATGATACTTTCAGGTAATAATCAGTACACCAAGCCCACTTGGCTCGCCAAATTTCGTTCTTCTAGGTTAAACCGTTCCTTGGCAGTAACCGGTTTCATTTTGAGGTTTCACTCTGTTTTCTCCTATAGGGATACATGTATTTGGAACTCTAAATCCAACACGGTTTGTGCTAGCTCTTTGAAACTTGACACAATAAAGCAGTTTCAAGTTCTATCTCTATGGTTTGTTTGCTGTTGATGTAGCCCTAAGCAGAGACTGGCGAGAATCACTTACATGGAAAGGGCCTGCCAAGCTTCCAAAAAACTACGAGTTGCCTGAAATCTCAGCAAACACTTTTTCACCCAATCTTGATGATACTTTCAGGTAATGATCAGTACACCAAGCCCAATTGGCTCGCCAAATTTCGTTCTTCTAGGTTAAACCGTTCCTTGGCAGTAACCGGTTTCATTTTGAGGTTTCACTCTGTTTTCTCCTATAGGGATACATGTATTTGGAACTCTAAATCCAACACGGTTTGTGCTAGCTCTTTGAAACTTGACACAATAAAGCAGTTTCAAGTTCTATCTCTATGGTTTGTTAGCTGTTGATGTAGTCCTAAGCAGAGAGTGGCGAGAATCACTTTCATGGAAAGGGCCTGCCAAGCTTCCAAAAAACTACGAGTTGCCTGAAATCTCAGCAAACACTTTTTCACCCAATCTTGATGATACTTTCAGGTAATGATCAGTACACCAAGCCCACTTGGCTCGCCAAATTTCGTTCTTCTAGGTTAAACCGTTCGTTGGCAGTAACCGGTTTCATTTTGAGGTTTCACTCTGTTTTCTCCTATAGGGATAC
>NW_027523801.1:0-40672 GCF_052094955.1 Ictidomys tridecemlineatus | reverse complement strand
AGAGAGCAGAGGTTCGAGATTGGGGCGCAGAAGGACTGTTGCAGAGAGCAGAGGTTGGAGTCTGAGGTGCAGAAGTACTGTTACAGAGAGCAGAGGTTGGTGACTTCGGTGGAAAAGTACTCTTGCAGAGAGCAGATTTTTAAGACTGGGGTGAGGAAGGACTGTTGCAGAGAGCAGTGGTTGAAGACTGGGGTGCAGAAGGACTGTTGCAGAGAGCAGATGGAGCAGAGTGAGGTGCGGAAGGACTGTTACAGAGAGCAGAGTTTGGAGACTGTGGTGCAGAAGGACTGATACAGAAAGCAGAGGTTGGAGACTGGGGTGCAGAAGGACTCTAACAGAGAACAGAGGTTGAAGACTGCGGTATAGAAGAACTGTTCTAGAGAACAAGGTTTGAGAGTGAGATTCAGAGGGACCATTGCAGAGAGCAAACTTTGGAGACTGGGGTGCAGAAGGAATGTTAAAGAGAGCAGAGTTTGAAACTGGGGTGCACAAGGATCTTACAGAGAGGAAAATTTGGAGACTGGGGTGCAGAATGTTTGTTGCAGAGAGCAGACGTTGGAGACTGGGGTGAAGAAGGATTGTTGCAGAGAGTAGATTATGGAGACTGGGTTATAGAAGGACTGTTCTAGAAAGCAGAGGTTTGAGACTGGGGTGCAGAAAGACTGTTTCAGAGAGCAGTTGTTGAAGACTGAGATCCAGAAAAACTGTTACAGAGAGCATGTTTGGAGACTAAAGTGCAGGACTGATACTGAGAGCAGAGTTTGAAGACTGGGGTGCAGAAGGACTGCTCCAGAGAGCAGAGATTGGAGATTGGGGTGAAGAAGGACTGTTAAAGAGAGCAGAGTTTAGAGCCTTGGGTGCAGAAAGCCTGTCACAGAGAGCAGAGGATGGAGACTGAGGTCCAGAAGGACTGTTACAGAGATAGTTGTTGAATACTGAGGTACAAAAAGACCATTGCAGAGAGCAGATGTTGGAGACTGAGGTGAAGAAGGACTGTTGCAGAGTGCAGAGGTTTAAGACTTGGGTGTAAAAGGACTGTTGCAGTGAGTACAGGTTGGGGATTGGGGTGCCAAAGGACCTTTGCAGAGAGCAGAATTTGGAGACTGAGGTGCAGATGGCCTGTTACAGAGAACAGAGGTTGGAGACTTGAGTGCAGAAGGACTGATAGAAAAAGCAGTGGTTGGAGACTGGGGTCCAGAAGACAGTTACAGAGAGAAGAGTTTGGAAATTGCAGTACAGTGGAACTGTTACAGAGAGCAGAGATTGGAGACTGGGGTGGAGAAGGACTGTTGCAGAGATCTGATGTTGGAGACTGGGGTGCATAAGGACTGTTGTAGAGAGTAGGTTGGAGACTGGGGTGCAGAAGGACTTTTGCAGAGAGTAGGTGTTGGAGATTGGGGTGCAGAAAACTGAGGTGAATAAGGACTGTTGGAGACATCAGAGTTTGTAGACAGGGGTGCAGAAGGACCGTTGCAGAGAGCAGAGGTTGGAGACTGAGGTGCAGAAGAATTGTTACAGAGAGAAGAGGTTGGAGACTGGGGTGCAGAAGGACTGTTGCAGAATGCAGAGGTTTGAGACTAAGTTGCGGAAAAACTGTTGCAGTGAACGAAGTTTGGAGACTTAGGTGCAGAAGGACCGTTGCTGAGAGAAGCGGTTGGAGACTGAAGTGAAGAAGGATTGTTATAGAGAGAAGAGGTTGGAGACTGAGGTTCTGAAGAACGGTTACAGAGAGCAGAGGTTGGAGACTCGGGTGCAGATGGATCTTACAGAGAGCAGAGTTTGGAGGCTGGGGTTCAGAAGGACTGTTATAGAAAGCAGAGATTGTAGACTTGGGTGCAAAAGGACTGTTGTAGATAGAAGATGTTGAAGCTGAGGTGCAGAAGGACTGTTGCAGTGAGAAGAAGTTGGAGATGAGGTTCAGAAGGACTGTTACAGAGAGCAGAGTTTGGAGACTGGGGTGTAGAAGGACTGATATAGAAAGCAGAGTTTGGAGACTGTGGTGCAGAAAGACTTTTACAGAGAGCAGAGGTTGCATACTGGTGTGCAAAAGGACTATTGCAGACAACAGAGGTTGAAGACTGAGGTATAGAAAGACCGTTGCAGAGAGCAGAGGTTGGATACTGATTAGCAGAAGCATTGTTACAGAGAGCAGAGTTTGGAGACTGAGGTAATGAAGGACTGTTTCAGAGAGCAGAGGTTGGAAACTGCGTGCAGAAGCATCTTCAAGAGAGCAGATGTTGGAGACTGGGGTGCAGAAGAACTGATGCAGAGTTCAGATGTTGGAGACTGTGGTGTAGAATGATCGTTGAAGAAAGAATAGGTTGGATACTGGGGTGCTCAAGGCCTGTTACATAGAGCTGAGTTTCTAGACTGGGGTGCAGGAGGCCTGTTACAGAAAGCAGAGTTTGGAGACTGGGGAGCAGGTGGACTGTTACAGAGAGCAGTGTTTGGATACTGGATTGCAGAAGGATCTTATATAGAGCAGAGTTTGGAGACTGAGGTGCAGTAGAACTGTTACAGAGAGCAGAGGTTGGAGACTGGGATGCAGAAAAATACTTGCAGAGAGCAGAGTTTTCAGACTGAGATGCAGAAGGATTGTTGAGAGTGCAGACGTTAAAGACTGGGTTGCAGAAGGACTGTTGCAGTGAGGAGATATTGGAGGCTGGAGTGCAGAAAGACTCTTACAGAGAGCAGAGGTTGGAGACTGAAGTGCAGAAAGACAGTTACAGACAGTAGATTTTAGAGACAGGTGTAGAAGGACTGTTGCAGAGAGCAGATTTTGGAGACTGGGCTGTAAAAGGACTGTTGCAGAGAGCAGAGGTTGGGGACTGATGTGCAGAAGGACTGTTACAGACAGCAAATGTTGGAAACTCGGGAGTAGAAGTACTGTTGCAGAAGACAAACGTTGGAGACTGGGGTGCCGAAGGACACTTGCTGAAAGCAGAGGATAAAGACTGGAATGGAGAAGGAATGTTACAGTGAGCAGAGTTTGGAAACTGGAGTGCAGAAGGATCTTACAGATAGCAGAGTTTGGAGACTGTGGTGCAGAAGGACTGTTGCAGAGAGCAGAATTTGGACACTGGGGTGCAGAAGGACTGTTGCAGAGAGCAGAGTTTGGAGACTGGAGTGCAGAAGGACTGTTGCAGAGAGCAAAGTCTGAAACCTGAGGTGCAGAAGTCCTGTTACATAGAGCAGACGTTGGAGACTGAGGTGCAGAAGGATTGTTACAGAGAGCAGAGTTTGGAGACTGGGGTGCAGAAGGACTGTTACAGAGAGCAGAGATTTGAGACTGGGGTGCAGAAAGACTGTTGCAGAGAACAAAGGTTGGAGACTGGGGTGTCGAAGGTCTCTTGCAGAGAACAAAGTTTGGAGACTGGGGTGCAGAAGGACTGTTGCAGAGAGCAGAGGTTGGAGACTGTGGTGCAGAAGGACACATAGATAGAGCAGAAGTTGGAGATTGGGGTGCAGAAGAACTGTTATAGAGAGCAGTATTTGGAGACTGGGTTGCAGAAGGATCTTACAAAGATCAGAGGTTAGAGACTGAGGTGCAGGTGGAGTGTTACAGAGAGCAGTGTTTGGAGACTGAGGTGCAGAAGGATTGTTACAGAGAGAGGGGCTTGGAGACTGAGTTTAAGAAGGATTTTTACAGAGAGCAGAGTTTGGAAATTTACAGAGAGCAGAGGTTGGAGACTGCGGTATAGGACGGATACCGAGAAAAGAGGTTCGAGACTGGGGTGCAGAAGGACTCTTACATAGAGCACAGGTTGGAGACTGAGGTGCAGAAGGGTAGATACAGGGAACAGAGGTTGGAGACTGGGGTTCAGACCGACTGATACAGAAAGTAGAGTTTGGAGACTGGGGCTTGGAAGGACCGTTACAAAGAGCAGAGGTTGGAGAATGCGGTACAGAAGGACTGTTACAGAGAGCAGATCTCGGAGACTGGGGAGCAAAAGGAGTTATGCAGAGGATCGTGGTATGAGACTGGGGTTAAGAAAGAATGTTACAGAGAGCAGAGTTTGGAAACTGGAGTGCAGAAGGATCTTACAAAGAGAGAGGTTGAAGACTGTGGTGCAGAAAGACTGTTGCAGAGAGCAGACATTGGAGAAGGGGTCCAGAAAAATCGTTGCAGATATCAGAGTTTGGCGAATGCGGTGCAGAAGGACTGTTGTAGAGAGAAGATGATGGAGACTGGGTACAGACGGACTGTTGCAGAGAGCAGATTTTAGATACTGGGGTGCAGAAGGACTGTTACACAGAGCAGAGTTAGGAGACTGGGGTGCAGAAAGACTGTTACAGAGAGCAGAGTTTGGAGACTGGCGTTCAGATGGATCTTACAGAGAGCAGAGTTTGGAGACTGTGGTGCAAAAAGAGTGTTGCAGAGAGCAGATGTTGGAGACTGGGGTGGAGAAAAATCGTTGCAGAGAGAAGAGGTTGGAAACTGGGTTGGAGAAGGCCTGTTACAGAGAGCAGAGTTTGGAGACTGTTGTGCCAAAGAACTGTTACAGAGTGCAGAGTTAAAAGACTGGGTTTCAGAAGGTTCTTACAGAGAGCAGAGTTGGGAGACTGAGTTGCAGAAGGACTATTAGAGAGAGAAGATATAGGATACTGGGGTGCAGAAGGGTCATTGCAGAGAGCAGAGTTTTAAGACTGAGGTGCAGAAAAACGGTTGCAGAGAGCAGATGTTTGATACTGGGGTGCAGAAGGACTGTTGCAGAGAGTAGATATTTGTAACTAGGTTGCAGAAGGACTGTTATAGAGAGCAGAGGTTGGAAACTCAGGTGCAGAAGAACTATAAAAGAGTGCAGAGGTTTGATACAGGGGTGCAAAAGGATCTTACAAAGAGCAGAATTTGGACACTGAGGTGCAGAAGGACTGTTGCAGAGACCAGAGGTTGGAGACTTGGGTGCAGTAGGATCATTGCAGAGAGCAGAGTCTGGAGACTGGGGTGCTGAAGGACTGTTGCAGAGAGCAGAAATTGCAGACTGTGGTGCAGAAGGCCTGCTACAGAGAGCAGAGTTTTGAGACTGGCGTGCAGAAAGACTGTTATAGAGAGCAGTGTTTGGATACTGGGTTGCTGAAGAATCTTACAGAGAGCAGACGTTGGAGACTGACGTTCAGGTGGAATGTTACAGACAGCAGTGGTTGGAGATTGGGGTGCAGAAGGATCCTGCAGAGAACAGAGGTGTCAGACTGAGGTGCAGAAGGATTGTTCCAGAGAGCTGAGGTTGGAGACTGAGTTGTAGAAGGACTGTTACAGAGAGCAGAGTTTGGAGACTGAGGTGAAGAAGGACAGTTACAGAAAGCAGAGGTTGGAATTTGGGGTGCAGAAGGACCGTTACAGAGACCAGAGTTATGAGACTGTGGTATAGAAAAATTCTTACAGAAAGCAGAGGTTGGAGACTGGGGTGCAGATGGAATGTTACAGAGAGCACAGGTTGGAGACTGAGGTGCAGAAGGATAGATACTGAGAGCAGAGTTTTGAGACTGGGGTTAAGAATTACTGATAAAGAAAGCAGATTTTGGAGACTGGGGTAAAGAAGGACCGTTATGGAGAGCAAAGGTTTGAGACTGCCTTATAGAAGGACTGTTACAGAGAGCAGAGGTTCGATACTGGGGTTCAGATGGACTGTTACAGAGTACAGAGGTTGGAGACTGGGGTGCCCCACCCTCGCCGAAAGCAGAGGTTGGAGACTGCGATGGAGAAGAAATGTTTGAGAGAGCAGATTTTGTAAATTGGAGTGCAGAAAGATCTTACAGAGAGCAGAGGTTGGAGACTGTGGTGCAGAAGGACTGTTGCAGAGAGTAGAGGTTAGAGACTAGGGTCCGGAAGTATCGTTGCAGAGAGCAGAGTTTGGAGACTGGGGTGCAGAAGGACTGTTGCAGAGAGCAGAGGTAGGAGACTGGGTGCAGAGGAACTGTTGCAGAGAGCAGTGTTAGGAGACTGGGTTGCTGAAGGATCTTACAAAGAGCAGAGTTTGGTTACAGAGGTGTAGGTTGACTCTTACAGAGAGCAGTGGTTGGAGACTGGGTGTAGAAGGATCATGCAGAGAGCAGAGGTTTCAAACAGAGGTACAGAAAGACTGTTATAGAGAGTAGAGGTTTGAGACTGAGGTGAAGAAGGACTGTTACAGAGAGCAGAGTTTGGAGATTGAGGTGCAGAAGGACTGTTACAGAGAGCTGAGGTTGGAGACTTTTGTGCAGCACGACTGTTACAGAGTGCAGAGTTTAAAGACTGGGTTGCAGAAGAATCTGAAAAGAGCAGAGTTTGGAGACAGAGGTGCAGAAAGACTGTTGCAGAGAGCAGATGTTGGAGACTGGGATGCAGAAGGATTGTTACAGAGAGGAGAGGTTGGAGACTTGAATGCATAAGGATCATACAGAGAGCAGAAGTTGGAGACAAGGATGCAGAAGGACTTTTTCCAAGAGCAGAGGTTTGAGACTGTTGTGGAGAAGAATCATTACAGAGAGAAGATGTTGGAGACTGGGTTTCAGAAGGCCTGTTACAGAGAGCAGAGTTTTGAGACTGGGTTGCAGAATTCCTCTTACAGAGAGCCGAGATTCGAAACTGTTGTTCAGAAAAACTATTACAGAGAGCAGAGTTTGGAGACTAAGATGCAGAAGCGTCTTACAGAGAGCAGAGGTAGGAGACTGAGGTGCAGAATGATCGTTGCAGAGAGCAGAGTTTTCAGACTGAGTTTCAGAAGGACTATTGCAGAGAGCAAATGTTGGAGACTGGTGTGCAGAAGGACTGTTACAGAGAGCAGAGTTTGTAGACTATGTTGGAGAAGGTTCCTACAGAGAGAAGAGTTTGAAGAATGACGTGCAGAATAAGTGTTACAGAGAGTAGAGGTTTGAGACTGAAGTGCGGAAGGAACTTTGCAGAGTACAGAGTTTTGAGACTGAGGTGAAGAAGGATTGGTACAGAGAGCAGAGGTTTGAGACTGGGTTGCAGAAAGAGTGGTGCAGAGAGCAGAGGTTGAAGACTGGGGTGAAGAAGGAATGTTGCAGAGAGTAGACTTTGGAAACTGTGGTGCAGAAGGACTGTTACAGAGAGCAGAGGTTGGAGACAAGGGTGCAGAAGAATCTTACAGAGAGCACAATTTGGAGACTAAGGTACAGAAGGACTCTTCAAGAGATCAGAAGTTGGAGACTGGGGTGCAGTAGGATCATTGCAAAGAGCAGAGGTTGGAGACTGGCATGCAGAAGGCCCACCATAGAGAGCAGAGTTTTGAGACTGGCTTGCAGAAGGCCTGTTACAGAGAGGAGAGGTTGGAGACTGGGGTTCAGAAGGACTTTTACAGAGAGCACAGTTTGGAGACTGTTTTGCTGAAGGAACTTACAGAGAGCAGAGTTTGGAGACTGAGGTGCACGTGGACTGTTACAGAGAGCAGTGGTTGGAGACTGGGATGCAGAAAAATCTGGAGAGCAGAGGTTTCAGCCTGAGGTGCAGAAGGACTGTTACAGAGAGCAGAGGTTGGAGACTGAGGTGTAGAAAGACTGTTACAGAGAGCAGAGTTTATACACTAATGAGCAAAAGGACTGTAACAGAAAGCAGAGGTTGGAAATTGGGTTGCAGAAGGACTGTTACAGAGAGTAGAGGTTGGAGACTGGAGTGCAGAAGGACTGTTACAGTAAGCACACGTTGGAGACTGAGGTGTAGAAGGATAGATACAGACAGCAGAGGTTGGAGACTGGGGTTCAGAAGGACTTATTAAAAAACAGAGGTTGGAGACTGGGTTCTAAAAAGACCGTTACAGAGAACAGAGTTTGGAGACTGCGGTACATAAGGAGTGTTACAGAGAGCAGATGTTGGAGACTGGGGAGCATAAGGAGTGTTACAGAGGACAGACGTTGGAGACTGGGGTGCCGCAGGACCCTTGCAAAAAGCAGAGGTTGGAGACTGCAGTGGAGAAGGAATGTTAGAGAAAGCAGATTTTGGAAACTGGAGACCAGAAAAATCTTACAGAGAGCAGATTTTGGAGACTGTGGTGCAGAAGTACTGTTGTAGAAAACAGACGTTGGAGACTGGGGTCCAGAATGATCCTTGCAGAGAGCAGAGTATGGAGACTGGGGTGTAGAAGGACTGTTGCAGAGAGCAGATGCTGGAGACTGGGGTGCAGAAGGACTGTTGCTGTGAGAAGAGGTTGAAGACTGGAGTGCAGAAGGACTGTTGTAAAAAGCAGAGGTTGGAGACTGAGGTGCAGAAGGACTGTTGCAGAGAGCAGCGGTAGGAGACTGGGGAGCAGAAGGACTGTTGCCGAAAGCAGAGGTTGGAGACTGAGGTGCAGAAGGACTCGTAGAGAGAGAAGGTTTTGGATACTGGGGTGCAAAAGGACTGATGCAGAATGCAGAGATTGGATTATGGGATGCAGAAAGACCGTTACAGAGAGCAGAGGTTACAGACTTCAGTACAGAAGGACTGTTGCAGAAAGCAGAGTTTGGAGACTGGGGTGCAGAAGGACTGTTGCAGAGAGTAGATGTTGGAGACTGAGGTGCAGAAGTTCTTTTACATAGAGCAGAAGTTGGAGACTGGGGTGCAGAAGGATTGTTGCAAGGAGCAGAGCTTAAAGACAGGGGTGCAGAAGGAGCTTACAGAGAGCAGAGGTTGGAGACTGAGGTGCAAGTGGACTGTTACAGAGAGTAGTAGTTGGAGACTGGGTTGCTGAAGGATCTTACAGAGTGCAGAAGTTGGAGACTGAGGTTTAGAAAAACTGTTACTGAGAGCAGAGTTTGTAGACTGAGGTGCAGAAAGACTGTTACTGTAAGCAGAGGTTGGAAATTGGGGTGCAGAAGGACCGTTACAGATACCAGGATTTGGAGACTGCGGTATAGAAAAACTGTTACAGAGAGCAGAGGTTGGAGACGGGGGTGCAGAAGAAATGCTACAGTGAGAACAGGTTTGAGACTGAGGTGTAGAAGTATATATACAGAGAACAGAGGTTTGAGACTGGGCTTCAGAAGTACTGATACAGAAAGCAGAGTTTGGAGACTGGGTTGCAGAAGGACCATTACGGAGAGCAGAGGGTGGAGACTGCGTTTCAGAAGGACTGTTTCAGAGAGCATATGTTGGAGACTGGGGAGCAGAAGGACTGTTGCAGAGGACAGAGTTTGGAGACTGGAGTGCAGAAGAATCTTACAGAGAGCAGAGTTTGGAGACTGTGGTGCAGAAGGACTGTTGCAGAGAGCAGAGGTTTGAGACGGGTGCAGAAAGACGGTTACAGAAAGCACAGGTTGGAGACTGGGGTGCAGAAAGATAGATACAGAGCACAGAGGTTGGAGACTGCGGTTCAGAAAGACTGATATAAAAAGTAGAGGTTAAAGACTGGGATGCAGAAGGCCGATTACAGAGAGCAGAGGTTGGAGACTTCGGTACAGAAGGACTGTTACAGAGAGCAGATGTTGGAGACTGGGTAGCAGAAGGACTGTTACAGAGGACAGACGATGTAGACTGGGGTGCCGCAGGACCTTTGAAGAAAGCAGAGGTTACAGACTGCGGTGGAGAAGGAATGTTAGAGACAGCAGATTTTGGACACTGGCGTGCAGAAAGATCTTACAGAGAGCAGAGGTTGGAAACTGTGGTGCAGAAGGATTGTTGCAGAGAGCACACGTTGGAGCCTTGGTTCCAGAAGGATCGTTGCACAGAGCAGAATTTGGAGACTGGAGTTAGAAGGACTGTTGCTGAGAGCAGATGTTGGAGAATGGGGTGCAAAGGACTGTTGCAGAGAGCAGAGGTTGAAGAATGGGGTGCAGAAGGACTGTTGCAGAGAGCAGAGGTTGAAGATTGAGGTGCAGAAGGACTGTTATGAAGAACAGAAGTTGGAGACTGGGGTGCAGAAGGACGGTTACAGAGAGCAGAGGTTGGAGACTGGGGTGCAGAAGGACTGTTGCAGAGAGCAGAGGTTGTCGACTGTGGTGCAAAAGGACTGTTTCAGAGAGCAGAGGTTTGAGACTTGTGTGGAGAAGAATCATTTCAGAGAGAAGAATTTGGAGACTTGGGTGAGATGGTCTGTTACAGAGAGCACTGCTTGGAGACTGGGTTGATGAAGGATCTTACATAGAGGAGAGGTTGAAGACTGAGGTGCAGGGAGACTGTTACCGAGAGCAGTGGTTGGCGACTGGGGTGCAGAAGGATCGTGCAGAGAGCAGACTTTTCAGACTGAGATGCAGAAAAACTGTTGCAGAAATCAGAGGTTGGATACTGGGGTGCAGTAGCATCATTGCAGAGAGCAGAGGTTGGAGACTGGGGTGTAGAAGGCCCTTTACGGAGAGCAGAGTTTGAAGACTGCAGTACAGAAGGACTGTTACACAGAGCAGAGGTTGGAGACTGTTGTGCAGAAGGACGGTTACAGAGTGCAGAGTTTAAAGACTGGGTTGCAAAAAGATCTTACAGAGAGCAGAATTGGGAGACTGAGGTGCAGAAGTATTTTACAGACAGCAGAGGTAGGAGACTGGGGTGCAGAAGGTTCGTTGCAGACAGCAGAGTTTTTAGACTGAGGTGCAGAAGGACTGTTGCAGAGAGCCGATTTTGGAGACTGGTGTGCAGAATGACTGTTGCAGAGAGCAGAGGTTGGACACTGGTGTGAAGAAAGACTGTTACAGAGAGCAGAGTTTGGAGACTGGGTTTTAGAATGATCCTACAGAGAGCAGAGTTTGGAGACTGCAGTGCAGAAGGACTGTTACAGAGAGTAGCGGTTGAACACTGAGGTGCAATAGGACCCTTCAGAGAAGAGAGTTTGGAGACTGAGGTGCAGAAGAATTGTTACAGAGACCAGAGTTTGGAAAATGGGTGCAGAAGGACTGTTGCAGAGAGTAGATGTGGGAGACTGAGGTGCAGAAGTCCAGTTACATAAAGCAGAGGTTGGAGACTGGGGTGCAGGAGGATCATTGCAAAAAGCAGACCTTTGAGACAGGACTGCAGAAGGATATTACAGAGGGAAGAAATTGGAGACTGAGGTGCAGAAGGAGTGTTGCAGAGATCAGAGATTGGAGACAGGCGTGCAGTAGGATCATTGCAGAGAGCATAGGTTGGAGTTTCGTGTGCACAAGGATCGTTGCAAAGAGCAGAGGTTGGAGACTGGGGTGCAGAAGGCCTGCTACAGAGAGCAGAGTTTGGAGACTTGTGTGCAGAAGGCCTGTTACAGAGAGGAGAGCTTGGATACTTAGGTGCAGAAGGACTGATATAGAGAGCAGAGTTTAGAGACTGGGTTACTGAAGGATCTTACAGAGGGCAGAGGTTGAAGACTGAGGTGCAGGTGGACTGTTACAGAGAGCAATGGTTGGAGACTGGGGTGCAGAGGATCGTGCAGAGAGCTGAGGATTCAGACTGAGGTTAAGAAGGACGGTTACAGAGAGCATAGGTTGGAGACTGAGTGAAGAGCTTGAAGAGTCAGGTGCAGAAGGACTGCTACAGGTAGCAGAGTTTGGAAATTTGGGTGCAGAAGGACCGTTAAAGAGAGCAGAGGTTGGAGACTGCGGTATAGGACTGTTACCGAGAGCAGAGGTTGGAGACTGGGGTGCAGGAGGACTGATGCAGAAAGCAGAGATTGGAGTCTGGGGTGCAGAAAGACCGTTACAGAGAGCAGATGTTGGAGACTGCAGTACAGAAGGACTGTTGCAGAGAGCAAAGTTTGGAGACTGGTGTACAGAAGGACTCTTACATAGACCAGAGGTTGGAGACTGAGGTGCAGCTGGATAGATACAGAAAACAGAGTTTGGAGACGGAGTTAAAATTGAGTGATACAGAAAAAAGAGGTTGGAGACTGGGGTGTAGAAGAACTGTTACAGAGAGCAGATCTCGGAGACTGAGGAGCTGAATGACTGTTGCAGAGGACAGAGGTTGGAGACTGGGGTGGAGATGGAATGTTACGGAGAGCAGAGTTTGGATACTGGAGTGCCGAAGGATCTTAAAATGAGCAGAGGTTGGAGACTGTGGTGCAGAAGGACTGTTGCAGAGAGCAGACATTGGATACTGGGGTCAAGAAGGATCGTTGCAGAGAGCAGAGTTTAGAGACTTGGGTGCAGAAGGACTGTTGCAGAGAGCAGATGTTGGAGATTGGGGAGGAAAAGGACAGTTGCAGAGAGCAGCGTTTGGAGACTGGGGTGCAGAAGGACTGTAACAGAGAGTGGAGGTTGGAGACTGGAATTCACATGGATCTTACAGAGAGCAGAGTTTGGAGACTGGGGTGCAAAAGGACTGTTGCAGAGAGCAGATGTTGGAGACTTGGGTGGAGAAGAATCGTTGCTGAGAGGAGGTTGGAGTCTGGGGTAGAGAAGGCCTTTTACAGAGAGTAGAGTTTGGAGACTTTGTTGCAGATGTCCTGTCAAAGAGATAGAGGTTGGAGACTGTTGTGCAGAAAGACTGTTACAGAATGCAGAGTTTGAAGACTGTGTTGCAGAAGGATTATAAAGAGAGCAGAGTTGGGAGACTGAGGTGAAGAAGCACTGTTACAGTGAGCAAAAATAGAAGACTGGGGTGCAGAAGGGTCGTTGCAGAGAGCAGAGTTTTCAGAATGAGGTGCAGAAGAACTGTTGCAGAGAGCAGATGTTGGAGACTGGGATGCAGAAGGTCTGTTGCAGAGAGCAGATGTTGGTAACTAGGGTGCAGAAGGACTGTTGTAGAGAGCAGAGTTTGGAGACTGGGGTGCAGAAGAACTGTTGCAGAGAGCAGAGGTTGGAGACTGAGGTACCGAAGTCCTGTTACAGAGAGCAGAGATTGGAGACTCAGGTACAGATGGATTTTACAGAGAGCAGAATTTGGGTATGGGGGTGTAGAAGGATCTTACAGAGAACAGAATTTGGAGACTGAGGTGCATATGACTGTTGCAGAGATCAGAGTTTTGAAACTGGGGTGCAGTAGGATCATTGTTGAGGGCACAGGTTGGAGACTGGGGTGCAGAAGAATCGTGCAGAGAGCAAGGTGTCAGACTGAGGTTCCGAAGGACTGTTACAGAGAGCAGAGGTTCGAGACTGACGTGTAGAAGAACTGTTAGAGAGAGCAGAGTTTGGAGACTGAGGTGCAGAAGGACTGTTACAGAAAGCAGAGGTTGGAAATTGGGGTGCAGAAGGACCGTTACAGAGACCAGAGTTTGGAGACTGCGGTATCGAAAAACTGTTACAGAGAGCAGAGTTTGGAGACTGGGGTCCAGAAAGAATGTTACAGAGAGCACAGGTTGGAGACTGCTGTAGAGAAGGACTGTTACAGGACAAGATGTTGAAGACTGGGGAGCAGAAGGACTGTTGAAGAGGACAGAGCTTGGAAACTGGGGTGCCGCAGGACACTTGCAGAAAGCAGAGGCTAAAAACTGGGGTGGAGAAGGAATTTTACAGAGAGCAGAGTTTGGAATCTGGAGTGCAGAAAGATCTTACAGAGAGCAGAGGTTGGAGACTGGGGTGCAGAAAAACTGTTGCGGAGAGCAGAGTTTGGAGACTGGAGTGCAGACGAACTGTTGCAGAGAGCAGAGGTTGGAGACTGAGGTGCAGAAATCCTGTTACAAAGAGCAGAGGTTGGAGACTGAGGATCAGGAGGATTGTTACAGAGAACAGAATTCGGAGACTGGGGTGCAGAAGGACTATTGCAGAGAGCAGAGGTTGGAGACTGGGGTGCAGAAGCACTGTTTCAGAGAGCAGAAGTTTGAGACTGGTGTGCAGAAGGACTGTTGCCAAGAGCAGAGGTTGGAGACTGAGGTGCAGAAGGACTCTTAGAGAGAGCAGAATTTTGAGACTGCGGTGCAGAAAAACTGATACAGAAAGCAGAGATTAGAGTCTGCGGTGCAGAAAGACCGTTACAGAGAGCAGAAGTTGGAGATTGCAGTACAGAAAGACTGTTGCAGAGAGCAGTGTTTAAAGACTGGGGTTCAGAAGGACTGTTGCAGAGAGCAGAGATTAAAGACTGAGGTGCAGAAGTTCTTTTACATCGAGAAGAGTTTGGAGACTGGGGTGCAGAAGGATCGTTGCAAGGAACAGAGCTTGGAGACAGTGGTGCAGAAGGATCTTACAGAGAGCAGAAGTTGGAAACTGAGGTGCAGAAGGACTGTTGCATAAATCAGAGGTTGGAGACTGGGGTGCAGTTGGATAATTGCAGAGAGCAGTGGTTGGAGTCTGGGGTGCAGAAATATCATTGCAGAGAGCAGAGTTAGGTGACTGACATACAGAAGGCCTTTTACAGAGAGGAGCTGTTGGAGACTGGGTGCAGAAGGACTGTTACAAAGAGCAGAGGTTGGAGACTGAGGTGCAGGTGGACTGTTACAGAGAGCAGTGTTTAGATACTGGGGTGCAAAAGGATCATGCAGAGGTTTCAGACTGACGTGCAGAAGGACTGTTACAGAGAGCAGAGGTTGGAAACTCAGGTGCAGAAGGACTGTTACAGGAAGCAGAGTTTTGAAATTGGGTTGCAGAAGGACCGTTACAGAGAGCAGAGGATGGAGACTGAGGTGCAGAAGGACTCTTACATAGAAAACAAGTTTAAGAATGAGGTGCAGAAGGATAGATACAGAGAATAGAGTTTGGAGACTGGGGTTTAGACAGACTGATACAGAAAGCAGAGGTTGGAGACTGGGGTGTAGAAGGACCGTTACAAAGAGCAGAGGTTGGAGACTTGGGTACAGAAGGACTGTTACGTAGAGCTGATCTCGGAATTTGGGGAGCAGAAGGACTGTTGCAGAGAGCAGATGTTGGTAACTAGGGTGCAGAAGGACTGTTGTAGAGAGCAGAGTTTGGAGACTTACGTGCAGAAGTCCTGTGTACAGAGAGCAGAGGTCGGAGACTTGGGTGCAGAAGGACTCTTACAGAGAGCTGAGGTTGGATACAGGGCTGCAGAAGCATCTTACAGAGGTCAGAATTTGGCGACTGAGGTGCAGAAGGACTGTTGCAGAGAGTAGAGTTTGGAGATTGAGGTGCAAAAGGCCTGCTACAGAGAGCAGAGGTTGGAGACTGGGTTGCAGAAAAACTGTTACAGAGAGCAGAGTTTTTAGACAAGGTTGCACAAGGATCTTACAGAGAGCAGTGTTGGACTTTTACAGAGAGCAGAGGTTGGAGACCAGGGTGCAGAAGGATCGTTGCAGAGAACAGTATTCAGACTGAGGTGTAGAAGGACTTTTGCAGAGAGCACATGTTGGAGACTGGGGTGCAGAAGGACTGTTGCAGAGAGCAGAGGTTTGAGACAGGGGTGCAGAAGGATCATTGTAGAGAGCAGAGGTTGGAGACTGGGGTGCAGAAGGATTGTTAAAAAGAACAGACATTGGAGACTGGGGTGCAGTACGCCTGTTACGGAGAGCAGAATTTGGAGAAGGGGTGCAGAAGTACTTTTACAGTGAGTAGAGTTTGGAGAATGAGGTGCAGAAGGACCGTTGCATAGAGCAGAGTTTTAATAGTGAGGTACAGAAGGATTGTTACAGAGAGCAGAGGTTGGAGACTAGGTTGCAGAGGGACTGCTGCAGAGAGCAGAGGTTGGGGACTGGGGTGCAGAAGAACTGTTGAAGATAGCAGAGGTTGGAGACTGAGGTGCAGAAAGAATGTTGCAGAAAGCAGAGGTTGGAAACTGTGGTGCAGAAAGAATGATACAGAAAGGAGAGTTTGGAGCCTGGGATGCACAAGGATTGTTGCAGAGAGCAGAGTTTTCAGACTAAGGTTAAGAAGGACTGTTGCAGAGCGCAGATGTTGGAGACTGGGGTGCCGAAGGACTTTTGCAGAAAACAGAGGTTGGAGAATGGGGTGCAAAAGGATCATTGCAGAGAGCAGAGGTTTGAGACTGGGGTGAAGAATTATTGTTATAGAGAGCAGAGGTTGAAGACTGGGGTGCAAAAAAACTGTTACAGATAGCAGAGTTTGGAGACTGGGGTGTAGAAGTTCTGTTACAGAAAGCAGAGGTTTGAGACTTGGGTGCAGAAGGACCGTTACAGAGAGCAGATTTTGGAGACTGCACTACAGGAGGACTGTTAAAGAGAGCAGATGTTGGAGACTGGTGTGGACAAGGACTATTTCAGAGTGCAGACCTTGGAGACTGGGGTGCAGAAGAACTGTTGCAGAGAGCAGATTTTAAAGACTGGGGTGCAGAAGAACTGTTGCAGAGAGCAGAGGTTGGAGACTGAGGAGCAGAAGGAATGTTGCAAAGAGCAGAGGTTGGAAACTGTGGTGCAGAAGGAATGATATATAAAGGAGAGGTTGGAGACTGTGGTGCAAAAAAAAAGTTACAGAGAGCAGAGGTTGGAGACTGGGGTGCAGAAGTATTGTTACAGAGAGCAGAGGATGGAGACTGGGGTGCAGAAGGACCCTTACACAGAGCAGAGTTTTGAGACTGCGGTAAAGAACGAGTGTTACAGAGAGCAGAGGTTGGAGACTACGGAGCAGACGGACAGTTACAGAGAGAAGAGATTGAAGACTGGGGAGCAGAATAAATATTACACAGAGCAGAGTTGTGAAACTGGGGTGCAGAAGGATCTTACAAAGAGCAAAGGTTGGAGACTGAGGTGCAGAAAGACTTTTACAGAAAGTAGAGTTTAAATACTGGGGTGCACAAGGATTGTTGCATAGAGCAGAGTTGTCAGACTGAGGTGCAGAAGAACTGTTAATGGAGCAGATTTTGGAGACTCTGGTGCAGAACGACTCTTGCAGAGAGAAGATATTGGAGACTGGGGTGCAAAAAGATTGTTGTAGACAGCAGAGTTTGGAGACTGGGGTGCAGAGATTGTTAAGGAGAGTAGAGTTTGGAGACTGTAGTGAAGAAGGACTATTGCAGAGATCAGAGTTTGGTAACTGAGGTGAAGAAGGATTGTTATAGAGAACAGAAGTTGGAGCCTGGAGTGCAGTAGGACTGTTGCAGAGAGCAGAATTTGGAGACTGGGTATAGAAGGACTGTTGCAGAGAGCAGAGTTTGAAGACTGGGGTGCAGAAAGATCGTTGCAGAGAACAGAGTTTTCAGACTGAGGTGCAGATTGACTGTTTCAGAGAGCAGAGGGTGGAGATATGGGTGCAAAAGGACTGTTGCATACAGCACATGTTGGATACTGGGGTGCAGAAGGATCATTGCAGAGAGCAGAGTTTTGAGACTGGGGTGCAGAAGGACTTTTGCAGTGAGCAGAAGTTGGAGACTGGTGTGCAGAAGGATCGTTGCAGATAGCAGAAGTTTGAGACTGGGGTGCAGAAGCACTGGTACAGAGAGTAGACTTTCGAAACTGAGGTGCAGATGGATCGTTGCAGAGAGCTGAGTTTGGAGACTGAGGTGCAAAAGGAATGTTACAGAGAGCAGAGACTGGAGACTGGGGTGCAGAAGGATCCTTGTAGAGAACAGAGTTTTCAGACTGACTTGCAGTAGAATTCCTAAAGAGAGCAGAGTTTATAGACAAAGTTGCACAAGGATCTTACTTAGAGCAGAGGTTGTAGAGCGAGGTGCAGCAGGACTGTTACAGAAAGCAGAGGTTGGAGACTGGGGTGCAGAAGGATCCTTGTAGAGAACAGAGTTTTCAGACTGAGGTGCAGAAGGACTTTTGCAGAGAGCACATGTTGAAGACTGGGGTGCAGAGGACTGTTGCATAGAGCAGATGTTGGAGACTGGGGTGCAGAAGGATCGTTGTAGAGAGCAAAATATTTAGACTGGGGTGCAGAAGGATTTTTATAGAGAATAGACTTGGGATACTGGGGTGCAGAAGGCCTGTTACAGAGAGCAGAGTATGAAGAAGGTGTTCAGAAGTAATTTTACATGGAGTAGTTTTTGGAGACTGAGGTGCAGAAGGACCGTTGCAGAGAACAGAGGTTGGAGACTGAGGTGCAGAAGGATTGTTACATAGAGCAGATGTTGGAGTCTGGGATGCAGAGGGACTGTTGTAGAGAGAAGAGGCTGGACCCTGGGGTGTATAAGAACTGTTGCTGAGAGCACAGGTTCAGATTGGGGTGCAGAAGGACTGTTGCAGAGAGCAGAGGTTGGAGACTGGTTTACAGTAGGACTGTTACAGAGGAAGAGGTTGGAGATTTGGTGCAGAAGGACTGTTGCAGAGAGCAGATGTTGGAGACTGGGATGCAGAAGGACTGTTGCAGAGAGCAGAGTTTGTAGACTGAGGTTCAGAAAGACTGTTACAGAGAGCAGAGGTGGGAAATTGTGGTGCAGATGGACTTTTACAGTAAGCAGCATTTGGAGACTGGGGTGCAGAAAAACTGTTGCAGAGAGCAGAGTTTGTAGACTTAGGTGCAGAAGCACTGTTACAGAAATCAGAGGTTTGAGAATGGGGTTCAAAAGCCCTGTTACAGAGAGCAGAGGTTGGAGACTGGGGTGCAGAAGGACTCTTACAGAAAGCAGGGTTTGAAGATAGGGTTGCAGAAAGATCTTACAGAGAGCAGAGATTGGAGACTGAGGTGCAGTAGGACTGTTACAGAGAGTAGAGGTTGGACACTGGGGTGCAGAAGGATTGTTTCAGCGAACAGAGTTTTCAGACTGAGGTGCAGAAGGACTGTTGCAGAGAGCAGAGTTTGGAAACTGAGGTTTAGAAGGAATTTTAAACGGAACAGATTTTGGAGACTGGGGTGCAGAAGAACCGTTACAGAGAGGAGATTTTGGATACTGCACTACTGGCGGACTGTTACAGAGAGCAGATGTTGGAGACTGGTGTGGAGTAGGACTGTTGCAGAGAGCAGAATATGGAAACTGGGGTTGAAAAGGATCTTTGTAGAGAGCAGAGTATTGAGATTGGTGTGCAGAAGGACTGTTACAGAGAACGGAGTTTGTAGAAGGGGTGCTGAAGGACTGTTCCAGAGGGGAGAGTTTGGAGACTGGGTTGCAGAAGAATCTTACAAGGAGCAAAAGTTTGAGACTGAGGTGCAGGAGTACTCTTGTAGAGAGTAGAGGTTAGAGACTGAGGTGCAGAAGGACTGTTGCAGGGAGCAGAGGTTTGAGACTTGGGAGCAGAAGGACTGTTGCAGACAGCAGAGTTTGGAGATTGAGGTGCATAAGGACTGTTACAGAGAGCAGAGTTTGGAGACTGGGGTGCAGATGGACTGATACAGAAAGCAGAGGTTAAAGACTGGGGTGCAGAAGGACCGTTACAGAGAGCAGATTTTGGAGACTGCACTACAGGAGGACTGTTACAGAGAGCAGAGGCTGGAGACTGGGTGGAGAAGGACTGTTACAGAGTGCAGAGGTTGGAGACTGGTGTACAGAAGGACTGATACAGAAAGCAGAAAGTGGATACTGGGGTGCAAAAGGACTGTTACAGAGAGCAGAGGTTGGAGATTGCAGTAAAGAAGGACTGTTTCAGAGTGCAGAGTTTTGAGACTGGAATGCACAAGGATCATTGCAGAGAGCAGAGTTTTCAGACTGAGGTGCAGAAGGACTGTTGCAGAGAGCAGATGTTGGAGACTCGGGTGCAGAAGGACTTTTTCAGAGAGCAGATGTTGGAGACTAGGGTGCAAAAGGATTGTGGCAGGGAGAAGAGTTTGGATACTGAAGTGCTGAAGGACTCTTGCAGACAACAGAGGTTAGAGAATGGGGTGCAGAAGGACCGTTGCAGAGAGCAGAGTTTGGAGACTGCGGTACAGAACGACAGTTACAGAGAGCAGAGTTTGGAAACCTGGGTGAAGAAGGATCTTACAGAGAGCAGAGGTTGGAGACGGGGGTGCAGAAAGACTGTTTCAGATAGCAGAGTTTGGAGAATGATGTGCACAAAGACTGTTACAGAAAGCAGAGTTTGGAGACTGGGGTGTATAAGGTTCGTTGCAGAGAGCAGAGTTTTCAGACTGAGGTGCAGAAGGACGGTTGCAGATAACAGATGGGTGCAGAAGGACTGTTGCAGAGAGCAGATGTTGGAGACTGGGGTTTAGAAGGTCTGTTGCAGAGAGCAGAAGTTGGAGACTGGGGTGTAGAAGGACTGTTACAGAGAACAGAGTTTTGAGACAGGGTTGCTGAAGCATCTTACAGAGAGCAGAGTTTGGAGACTGAGGTGCAACTGGACTGTTAGAGAGAGCAGGTTTTGGAAACTGGGGTGCAGAAGGATCGTTGAATAGGGCAGAGTTCAGAGACTGGCTTGCAGAAAAATCTTACAGAAATCAGTTAGAAGACTGAGGTGCAGAAGGCATGTTACAGACAGTAGACGTTGCAGACTGAGGTACAGAAGGACCATTGCAGGGAGCAGAGGTAGGAGACTGGGGTGTAGAAGGACTGTTGCAGGTAGCAGGTGTTGGAGACTTGGGTGCAGAAGGACTGTTGCAGAGAGAAGAGTTTGGAGACTGAGGAGCAGAACGACTGTCACAGAGAGTAGAGGTTGGAGATTAGGGTCCAGAAGGACTGATACAGAAACAGAGGTTGGAGTCTGGTGTGTAAAAGGACCGTTACAGAAAGCAAAGTTTGGAGATTGCAATACAGGAGGACTGTTAGAGAGAGAATTTGTTGGAGACTGTGGAGTCGAAGAACTTTTGTAGAGAGTAGTGGTTAGAGACTGGGCTGCAGAAGAAATGTCACATAGAGCAGAAGTTGGAGACTGAGGTGCAGTAAGAATGTTACAGAGCTCAGAGGTTGGAGACTGGGGTGCAGAAGTACTGATACAGAAAGAAGAGGTTGGAGACTGGGGTGCAGAATTAAGGTTACCGAGAGCAGAGATTGGAGACTGCAGTACAGAAGGACTGGTACAGACAGCAGAGTTTAAAGACTAGGGTAAAACGGACTGTTGCACAGAGCAGATGTTGGAGACTTTGGTTCAGACGGACTGTTGGAGAGAGAAGAGTTTAGAGAATGGGGTGCAGAATTAAGGTTGCAGAGAGTAGAGGTTGGAGACAGAGGTTCAGAAGGACTGATACAGACAGCAGAGGTTGAAAACTGTTGTGCAGAAAGACTGATACAGAAATCAGAGGTTTGAGACTGTGGTGCAGAAGGACTGTTGCACAGAGCAGAGGTTGGAGACTGAGGTGAGGAAGGATCCTTGCAGAGAAAATAGGTTGGAGGCTGGGGTGCAGAAGGCCTGTTACAGAGAGCAGACATTGGAGACTGGGGTGCAGAAGGACTGTTACAGATAGCACAATTTCGAGACTTGGTTGCAGAAGGATCTTACAGAGACCATTTTGGAGACTGAGGTTCAGAAGGACTGTTACAGAGAGCAAAGTTTGGAAACTCGGGTGCAGAAGTATTATTGCAGAGAGTAGAGTTTTCAGACTGAGGTGCAGAAGGACTGTTATAGAGAGCAGATGTAGGATCCTGGGGTGCAGAAGGACTGTTACAGAGAGCAGAGTTTGGAGACTAGGGTGCAGAAAGATCGTTACAGAGAGCAGATGTTGGAGACTGGGGTAAGAAAGAGATTTACAGAGAGCACAGTTTGGAGAGTGGTGTGCAGAGAAAATGTTGCAGTGAGCAGAGACTGGAGACTGTGGTACAGAAGTGCTGTTACAAAGAGCAGAGGCTTGAGACTGGGGTTAAGAAGGAATGTCACAAAGAGCAGAGTTTGAAAACTGGGGTGCAGAATGATCTTAAAGAGAGCTGAGGCTGGAGACTGGGGTCAGAAAGACTATTGCAGAGAACAGACGTTGGAGAATGTGGTGCAGAAGGATCATTGCAGAGCACAGAGGTTGGAGACTGGGGTATAGAAGGACTGTTGCAGAAAGCAGACGTTGGAGACTGAGGTGCAGAAGGACTTATACATAGAGCACTGGTTGGAAACTGGGGTGGAGAATAACTGATACACAAAGAAGCATTTGGAAACTGGGGTGCAGAATGACCGTTACAGAGAGCAGAGGTTGGAGACTGCGGTACAGAAGGACTATTACAGAGAGCAGAGTTTGAAGCCTGGGGTCCAGAAGGACTTTTGCAGAGAACAGAGGTTGGAGACTGAGGTGCAGAAGGATCGTTGCATAGAGAAGTGTTTGGAGACTGGGGTGCAGAAGTCCTGTTACAGAGCAGAATTTGGAGACTGGGTTGCAGAAGACCTGTTACAGAGAGCAGAGGTTGGATACTGGGGTGCAGAAGGACCATTACAGAGAGCAGAGGTTTCAGACTGAGGCTCAGAAGGACTATTACAGAGAGCAGAGGTTGGAGTCTGAATTGCAGAAGGACTGTTACAGAAAGCAGAGGTTGGCAATTGGGTTTCAGAAAGACCGGTACAGAGAGAAGAGTTTGGAGACTGGGGTGCAGAAAGACAATTGCAGAGAGCACAGGTTGGAGGCTGTTGAGAAGAAGGATCATTGCAGTGAGCAGTTGTTGGAGACTGGGGTGCAGAAAGACCATTACAGAAAGCAAAGTTTGGAAACTGAGGTGCAGAAGGACTTTTATAGAGAGCAGACATTCGATACTGGGGTGCAGAAGGACTGTTACAGAGAGCAGATGTTGGAGACTGGGATGCAGAAGGATCTTACAGAGAGCACAATTTGGAGACTGGAGTGCAAAAGGACTGTTGCAGAGAGCAGAGGTTGGAGACTGAGGTGCGGAAGGATCGTTGCAGAGAGAAGAGGTGGGAGACTGGGTTTCAGAATTTCCGTTACAGAGAGCAGAGGTTGGAGATTGTGGTGCAGAAGAACTTCACAAAGAGCAGAGGTTGGATACTGGGGTGCAGAAGGATTGTTATAGAGAGCAGAGGTTGGAGACTGAGGTGCAGAAGAACTGTTACAGAGAGCAGAGTTTGGAGAGTGGGGTGCATAAGGCCTGTTACAGAGAGCAGATGTTGGTGACTGAGGTACAGAAGGACTGTTATAGAGAGCAGAGGTTGGAGACTGAGGTACAGAAGGATTGGTCCAGAGAGCAGAGGTTGGAGACTGAGGTGCACAAGGACTGTTACAGAGAGCAGATGTTGGAGACTGGGGTACAGAAGGATCGTTGCAGAGAGCAGAGGTTTGAAACTGAGGTGCAGAAGGATTATTGCAGAGAGCAGAGGTTGGAGAATGGGGTGCAGAAGGGTCTTTACAGAGAGCCGAGGTTGGAGCCTGCGGTCAGAAGGACAGTTATGGAGACCACAGGTTGGAGACTAGGGTGCAGAAGGATCGCTGCAGAGAGCAGAGGTTGGAAACTGAGGTGCAGAAGAATCGCTTCAGAGAGCAGAGGATGGAGACTCAGGGGCAGAAGGATCGTTACAGAGAGCAGAGGTTGTAGACTGGGGTGCAGAATGACAGTTACAGATAGCACAGTTTTTAGATCTGAGTGTAGAAGAAATGTTGCAGAGAGCAGAGGTTGGAGACAAGGGTGCAGAAGGACTGTTGCAGAGTAGAGGTTAGAGATATAGGTGCAGAAAGACTGATACAGAGAGCAGAGGTTGGAGACTGGGGTGCAGAAGACTGATAAACAAAGCAGAGGTTAGAGACTGGACTGCAGAAGGACCATTACAGACAATAGAGTTTGGAGACTTCAGTACAGAAGTACTTTTACAGACAACACAGGTTGGATACCAGGGTGCAGAACGACTGTTGCAGAGAGCAGAGTTTGGAGACTGGGGTACAAAAGGACTGTTACAGAGAGCAGAGGTTGGAGACTGTGGTGCAGAAGGATCTTACAGAGAGTAGAGGTTGGAGACTGGTGTGCAGTAGGACTGTTGTAGAGAGCAGAGGTTGGAGACTAGGTTGTAGAAGGACTGTTACAGATAGCACAGTTTCGAGACAGGGTTGCAGAAGGATCTTACAGAGAGCCTTTTGGAGACAGAGGTGCAGAAGGAATGTTACAAGAACAGAGGTTACAGACTGGGTTGCAGAAGAATTGTTGCAGAGAGTAGCGTTTTCAGACTGAGTTGCAGAAGGACAGTTATAGAGATCACAGTTTGGAGACCTGGGTGTAGAAGAAATGTTGCAGATAGCAAATGTTGGATCCTGGGGTGCAGAAGGACTGTTACAGAGAGCAGAGTATGTAGACTTAGTTGCAGAAGAATCGTTGCAGAGAGCATAGGTGGGGACTGGGCTGCAGAAGAATCGTTATAGAGAGCAGAGGTGGGAGACTGGTGTTCACAAGGACTGTTATAGAGAGCACAGGTTGGAGACTGGGGTGCAGAAGAAAGGTTGCAGAAAGCAAAGTTTGGAGACCAGGGTACAGAAGGACTGTTGCAGAGAGCAGAGGTTGGAGAATGGGATGGAGAAGGACTGTTTCAGAGAGTAGATGTTAAAGACTGGGGTGAAGAAGAACTGTTGCAGAGAGCAGAAGTTGGAGACTGGGGTGCAGAAGGGTTGTTGCAAGGAGCAGAGGTTGGAGCCTGGGGTGAAGAAGGACTATTACAGAGATCAGAGTTTGGAGATTGGTGTGCAGAAGGATCTTACAGAGAGCAGAGCCTGGAGAGTGGGGTGCAGACGAACTGGTGCACAGAGCAGAGGTTGGAGACTGGGGTGCAGAAGGACTGTTACAGAGAGCAGAGTTTGGAGACTGGGTGGCAGAACGAACTTACATAGAGCAGAGTTTGGAGACTGAGGTGCAAAAGAAATGTTACCGAGAGCAATGGTGGGAGACTGGGCTGCAGAAGGATTTTTGCAGAAAGCAGAGGTTGAAGACTGACATGCTGAAGTACTCTAGTAGACAACAGAGGTTGAAGAATGGGGTGCAGAATAACCGTTGCAGAGAGCAGATGTTGTAGACTGAGGTTCCGAAGGAATTTTACAGAGAGCAAAGTTAGGAGACTCGGGAGAAGAAGGACTGTTACAGAGATCAAAGTTCGGAGACTGGGGTGCAGAAGGATCTTTCATAGAGCAGATGTTGGAGACTGCGGTTCAGACAAACTGTTGCACAGAGTAGAGATATGAGACTGGGGTGCAGAAGGACTGTTACAAATAGGAGAGTTTGGAGACAGGGTTGCAGAAAGATCTTACAGAGAGCAGAGGTTGGAGATTAAGGTGGAACAGGACTGTTACAGAGAGCAGAGTTTGGAGACTGGGGTGCAGAAGGATCGTTGCAGAGAACCGAGTTTTAAGACTGAGGTGCAGAGGGACTGTTGGAAATTAGAGAGGTTGGAGACTGGGGTGCAGAAGGACTGTTGCAGAGAGCAGAATTTGGAGACTGAGGTGCAGAAGGACTGTTACAGAGAGCAGAGGTTGGAGACTGGGGTTCAGAAAAACTTATACAGAAAACAGAGGTTGGAGACTAGGGTGCACAAGGACCGTTGCAGAGAGCAGAGTTCGGAGACTGCAATACAGGAGAACTGTTACAGAGAGCAGAGTTTGGAGAATGGTTTATAGACGAATTGTTTCAAAGTGCAGATGTTGGAGACTGGGGTTTAGAAGAACTGTTGCAGAGAGCAGAGTTTGGAGACTGGGTTGCAGAAGAACTGTCGCAGAGAGAAGACGTTGGAGACTGAGGTGCAGAAAGAATGTTACAGAGAGGAAAGGTTAGAGACTGGGGTGCAGAATTACTGATACAGAAAGCAGAGGTTGAGACTGGGGTGCAGAAGGATCGTTACAGAGAGCAAAGGTTGGAGTCTGTGTTACAGAAAGACTGTTGCAGAGACCAGAGTTTAGAGAATGTGGTGCAGAATGACTGTTACAGAGAGCAGAGGTTAGAGAATGGGGTGCACAAGTAAGGATGCAGAGTTCAGAGGTTGGAGACAGAGGTGCAGAAGGACTGTTACAGAGAGCCGAGGTTGGAAACCCTGGTTCAGAAGGACTGACACAGAAAGCAGAGGTTTGAGACTGGGGTGCAGATGGACCGTTACAGAGAGCAGATGTTGGAGACTGGGGTGCATAAGGATTGTTGCAGAGAGCAGAGGTTGGAGACAGGGGTGCAGAACGACGGTTGCAGAGAGCAGAGGTTGGAGACGGAGGTGCAGAAAAATAGTTACAGAGAGTAGAGTTTGGAGACTGGGGTGCAGAAGGATCTTTGAAGACAGCAGAGGTGGAGACTTGGCTGCAGAAGGATCGTTACAGAGAGAAGAGTTGGGAGACTGCGGTGCAGAAGGACTGTTACAGAGAGCACAGGTTGGAGACTGCGGTGCAGAAGGAATGTCGCAGAAAGCAGAGGTTGGAGACTGGGGTGCAGAAGGACTGTTTCAGAGAGCATAGGTTGGAGACTGAGATGCAGAAGAAATGTTACACAGAGCAGACGTTGGAGACTCGGGTGAAGAATTATGATACAGAAAGCAGAGGTGTGAGACTGGGGTTCAGAAGGACCGTTACAGAGAGCAGAGGTTTCAGACTGCCTTGCAGAAGGACTGTTTAAGAGAGCAGAGTGTGGAGACTGGGGTGCATAAGGCCTGCAACAGAGAGCAGAGGTTGTAGACTGGGTTGCAGAAGGATTGTTATAGAGAGCAGAGTTTTGAGGCTTGGTTGCAGAAGGATCTTACAGAGAGCAGTGGTTTGTGACTGTGGGGCAGGATAAATATTACAGAGAGCAGTGATTGGAGCCTGGGGTGCAGAAGGATCGTGCAGAGAGCAGAGGTTTCAGACTAAGGTGCAGAAGGACTGTAACAGAGAGCAGAGGCTGGAGACTGAGGTGTAGAAGCACTGTTACAGAGAGCAGAGTTTGGTGACTGAGGTGCAGAAGGACTGTTACAGAAAGCAGAGGTTGGAAATTGGGGTAGAGAGACCGTTACAGAGAGCAGAGGTTGGAGACTGCGGTATAGAAAGACTGTAATAGAGAGCAGAGGTTGGAGAATATGGTGCAGAAGGACTGTTACTGAGAGAAGAGTTTGGAGACTGGGGTGCAGAAGGATTGTTACAGAGAGCAGAGTTTGGAGACTGGGGTTCAGAAGGCCTGTAATGGAGAGCAGAGTGTGGAGAAGGGCTCTAGAATGACTGTTACAGATCACAGAGTTTGGATACTGGGTTGAAGAAGGATCTAACAAAGAGCAGATGTTGGGGACCCAGGTGCAGAAGGACGGTTATGGAGAGTAGAGGTTGGAGACTGAGGTACAAAAGGATTGTAGCAGAGAACAGCGTTTTAAGACTGAGGTGCAGAAGGACTGTTTCAGGAACCACAGGTTGGAGACTGGGGTGAAGAAGGACTGTTGCAGAGAGCAGAGGTTGGAGACTGGGGTGTAGAAGACTTCTTATAGAGAACAGATTTTGGAGACTGGGTTGCAAAAGGCCAGTTACAGAGAGGAGAGTTGGGAGAAGATGTGCAGAAGGACTGTTAGAGAGGGCAGAGTTGGGAGACTGGGTTGCAGAAAGATCTTACAGAGAGCAGATGTTGGAGGATGCGGTGTAGAATGATCGTTGCAGAGAGAAGAGTTTGGAGACTGGGGTGCAGAAGGCCTGTTACAGAGAGCAGAGTTTGGAGACTGGGGTGCAGAAGGCCTGTTAAAGAGAGCAGAGGTAAAAGACTGACGTGCAGAAGGACTGTTATAGAGAGCAGAGTTAGGAGACTGGGTTGCAAAAGGATCTTACAGAGAGCAGAATTTGGAGACTGAGGTGAAGGAGGACTGTTACAGAGAGCAGTGGTTAAAGACTGGGGTTCAGAAGGATCCTGCAGAGAGAAGAGGTTTCAGACTGAGGTGTAGATCGAGTGTTACAGAGAGCAGAGGTTGGAGACTGAGGTGCAGAAGGACTGTTACAGGGACCAAATTTTAGAGACTGTGTTGCAGAAGGATCTTATATAGAGCAGAGTTTGAAGACTGAGGTGCAGAAGGACTGTTACAGAGAGCAGAGGTTGGAAATTAGGGTACACAAGGACTTTTTCAGAGAGCAGATGTTGGATACTGTTGTTCAGAAGGACTCTTTCAGTGAGCAGAAGTTGTAGAATGGGGTGCAGAAAGACTTTGGAGAGAGAAGAGTTTGGAGACTGAGGTGCAGAAAGACGGAGAAAGAAAGCAGAGGTTGAAAACTGGCGTGCAAAAGGACCTTTACAGAGAGCAGAGTTTGGAGACTGCAGTACAGAAGGACTGTTACAGAGAGCAGAGTTTGGAGACTGGGGAGCAGAAGGAGTGTTGCAGAGTACAGAGGTTGGATACTGGGGTGCAGCAGGACCATTGCAGAAAGCAGAGTTTGAGACTGGCGTAGAGAAGGAATATTACAGAGAGCAGAGTTTGGAAACAGGGGTCAGAAGGATCTTTTAGACAGACGAGGTTGGAGACTGGGGTGCAGAAGGATCGTTGAAGAGAGCAGAGTATGAACACTGGGGTGCAGAAGGACTGTTGCAGAGAGTAGACCTTGGAGACTGGGGTGTAGAAGGACTGTTTAGAGAGCAGATGTTGGATACTGGGGTGCAGAAGGACTCTTTCATAGAGCAGAGGTTGAAGACTGAGTTGGAGAAGTACTGTTACAGAGAGCAGCGTTTTGAGACATTGCTGCAGAAGGACTGTTACACAGAGCACACGTTGCAAACTGGGGTGCAGAAGGAAATTTGCAGACAGCAGAGGTTGAAGATTGGGGTGCATAAGGACTGTTGCATATAGCAGAGTTTGGATATGAGGTGCAGAAAAACTGTTACGGAGAGCAGAGATTGTAGACTGGGATGCAGAAGGACTGATACAGAAAGCAGAGGTTGGAGACTTGGGTGCTGACGGACCGTTACAGAGAGAAGAGTTTGGAGACTGCAGTACAGAAGGATTGTTACAGAGAGTATAGGTTGGCTACTGGGGTGCAGAATGAGTGTTGAAAGAACAGAGTTTTGAGAATGAGGTGCAGAAGGACTGTTACAGAGAGCAGAGTTTTTAGACAAGGTTGCAGAAGGATCTTACAGAGAGCAGAGATTATAGACCAAGGTGCAGCAGGACTGTTACAAAGGGCAGTGTTTGGAAACTGCGTTGGAAAATAAACTTACAAAGAGCAGATGTTGGAGAGTGAGGTACAGAAAGACTGTTACAGAGAGTAGAGGTTGGAGACTGAGGCACAGAAGGATTGTTACAGAGAGCAGAGTTTGGAGACTGGGGTGCAGAAGTACTGTTCTACACACCAGAGATTGGAGACAAGGGTGCAGAAGGACTGTTGCAGAAACCAGAAGTTGAAATCTGGGGTGCTGACGCACTGTTGCAGAGAGCAGATGTAGGAGACTGAGATGCAGAAGGACTGTTACAAAGAGCAGATGTTTGCGACTGGCGTGCAGAAGGACTAATACAGAGAGCAGAGTTTGGAGACTGGGGTGCAGAAGGCCTGTTACAGAGAGCAGAGGTTGGAGACTGCAGTAGAGAAAGACTGTAACAGAGAGCAGAGGTTGGAGAAAATGGTGCAGAAGGAGTGTTACGGAGAGCAGAGGTTGGAGACTGGGGTGCAAAAGGATTGTTACAGAGAGCAGAGTTTGGAGACTGGGGTCTAGAAGGACTATAGCAGAGAGCAGAGGTTGGAGACTAAGGTGCAGAGGGACAGTTACACAGATCACAGGTTGTAGACTGGGGTGCAGAAGGACTGATACAGAAAGCAGAGTTTGGAGACTCGGGTGTAGAAGTACCCTTACACAGAGCAGAGTTTGGAGAATGCAGTACAGAAGGACTGTTATAGAGAGCAGAGTTTGGAGACTGGGGTGGAGAAGGACTGTTGCAAAGAGCAAATGTTGGAGACTGGGGTGCAAAAGGACTTTTGCAGAGAGCAGAGGATGAAGACTGAGTTGCGGAAGGACTGTTACAGAGGGCAGAGTTTTGAGACTGTGGTGCAAAACGACTGATACAGAAAGAAGAGTTTGGAGACTGGGGTGCAAAGAACTGATGTAGAGACCAGAGGTTGGAGACTGGGATGCTGAAGGATCGTTGCGGCTATCAGAGTATGGAGACTGGGGTTTAGAAGTACTGTTTCAGAGAGCAGAGGTTGGAGACTGGGGTGTAGAATTACTGTTGCAGAGAGCAGACGTTAGAGACTGGGGTGCAGAAGGACTGTTGCAGAGATCAGAGGTTGGAGACTGAGGTACAGAAGGACTGTTAAAGAGAGCAGAGGTTGGAGAATGGGGTGCAGAAGGATTATTGCAGAGAGCACAGTTTTCAGACTGAGGTACAGAAGAACTGTTGCAGAGAGAAGATGTTGGAATACTGGGTTTCAAAAGGACTGTTGCAGTGAGAAGAGGTTTGAGACTAGGGTGCAGAAGGATCATTGTAGAGAGCAGATGTTGGAGACTGGGTGCAGAAGGAAGGATGCAGAAAGCTGAGTTTGGAGACTGAGGTGAAGAAGGACAGTTAAGAGAGCAGAGGTTGGAGCGTAGGGTGCAGAAGGACTGATACAGAAAGCAGAGGTTGGAGACTGGGTTGCAGATGGATTGTTGCAGTGACCAGAGTTTGAGACTGTAGTGGAGAAGGACTGTTGCAGAGAGCAGATATTGGAGACTTGGGTGCATAAGGATCGTTGGTGTGAGCAGATTATGGAAACTGGGGTGTAGAAGGACTGTTTCAGAGAACAGAGGTTGGAGTCTGAGGTGCAGAAAGACCATTGCAGAAAGCAGAGGTTGGAGACTGGGTTTCAGAAGGATCCTACAGAGAGCAGAGTTTGGAAACTGAGGAGGAGAAGGACTGTTGCAAAGAACAGAGGTTGGAGATAGCGGCGCAGAAGTACTTTTGCAGAGAACAGAGTTTGGAGTCTGAGGTGCAGAAGGACAGTTGCAGAGAGCAGAGGTTGGAGACTGGTGTGCAGAATGACTGATACATAACGCAGAGTTTGGAGACTGGGTGTAGAAGGACCGTTACAGAGAACAGAGATTGGACACTGCAGTACAGAAGGACTGTTACAGAGAGCAGAGGTTGAAGACTGGGTTACAGAGGGATTTTTGCAGAGAGCAGTGGTTGTAGAGTGAGGTGCAGAAGTATTGTTACAGAGAGCAGAGTTTTAAAACTTTGGTGCAGAAGGAGTGATACAGAAAGCAGAGGTTGGAGACTGGGGTGTACAGGACTGTTGCAGAGAGCAGAGTTTGGAGACTGGGTTGGAGAAGGACTGTTGCAGACAACAAATGTTGGATACTGGGGTGCAGAAGGAATGTGACAGGCAGCGGAGTTTAGAGACTGGGGTGCATATGGACTAAAGCAAAGAGCAGAGGTTGAAGACTGAGGTGCAGAAGGACTGATAAAGACAGCAGTGTTTCAAGACTGTGGTGCAAATAAACTGATACAGAAAGCAGAGGTTGGACAATGTGGTGCAGGAAAACCCTTACAGAGAACAGAGTTTGGAGACTGTGATACAGAAGGACTGTTACAGAGAGCAGAGGTTTTAGACTAGGGTTCAGAATAACTATTGTAGAGATTAGAGTTTGAAGACTGGGGTGCAGAAGTAGCATTGCCGAAAGCAGAGGTTGGAGACTGGGTTTCAGAAGGGTCTTACAGAGAGCTGAGTTTTGACACTGAGGTGAATAAGGACTGTTGCAGAGAGTAGAGGTTGGAGATTGGGGTGCAGTAGGACTGTTGCAGAGAACAGTATTTGGAGTCTGCGGTGCAGAAGGACCGTTACAGAGAGCAGAGGTTGGAGACTGCAGTATAGAAGGACTGTTACAGAGAGCAGAGGTTGAAGCCTGGGGTGCAGAAGGATTGTTGCAGAGAGCAGTGGTTGCAGAGTGAGGTGCAGACGGACTATTACAGAGAGCAGAGTTTGGAGACTGTGGTGCAGATGCACTGATACAGAAAGCAGAGTTTGGAGACTGGGGTGCAGAAGCACTGATACAGAAAGCAGAGTTTGGAGACTGGGGTGAAGAAGGACCCTTACAGAGAACTGAGGTTGAAGACTTCGGTACAGAAGATCTGTTGTTGAGAATAAGGTTGGAGACTGGGGTGCAGAGGGACCATTTCAGAGAGCAGAGGTTGGAGACTGGGGTGCAGAAGGAATGTTACAGAGAGCAGAGTTTGGAAACTGGGGTACAGAAAGATCTTATAGAAAGCAGAGTTTGGAGACCGGGTTGCAGAGAGACTGTTGCAGAGCAGACGTTGGAGAATGGGGTGCAGAAGGATCGTTGCAGAGAGAAGATTATGGAGACGGGGGTAGAAGGACTGTTTCAGAAAGCAGTTGTTGGAGACTGCAGTGCAAAAGGACTGTTTCAGAGAGCAGAGTTTTGAAACAGGGTTGCATAAGGACTGATACAGTGAGCAGAGATTGAGACTGAGGTGCAGAAGGAATGTTCCAGAGAGCAGAGTTTGGAGACTGGGGTTCAGAAGGACTGATACCGAAAGCAGAGGTGAGAGACGGGGGTCTAGAATCACCGTTACAAGAGCAGAGGTTGGAGACTTCAGTACAGAAGGAGTGTTACAGAGAGAAGATGTTGCAGACTGTGGTGCAGAAGGACTGTTGCAGAGAACAGAAGTTGGAGACTGGGGTGCAAAAGGATCGTTGCTGACAACAGATGTTAAAGACTAATGTGCAGAAGGATTGTTACAGAGAGTATAGGTTGGAGACTTGTGTGAAGAAGGACTGTTACAGAGAGTAGAGTTTGGAGACTTGGGTGCAGAAGGATCTTTCAGAGAGCTTAGGTTGGGTACTGGGGTACAGAAGGACTTTTTAGGAGAGCAGAGTTTGAAGACTGGGGTGCATAAGGACCGTTGCTGAGAGCAGATGTTGATGAATGGGGTGCAGAAGGACTGTTACAGAGAGAAGAGTTTGGAGACTGGGTTGTAGAAGTTTCTTTCAGAGAGCAGGGATTGGAGACTGAGGTGCAGAAGACTGTTACAGAGAGCAGAGGTTGAAGAGTGGGGTGCAGAAGGACTGTTAAAGAGAGCAGATTTTGGAGACTGTGGTGCACGACTGATACAGAAAACAGATGTTGGAGACTGAGGAGCAGAATGATTGTTGCAGACAGCAGAGGTTGGAGACTGGGTTGCAGAAAGACTGTTGCATAGAGCAGAGGTTGGAGACTTAGGTGCAGAAGGACTGTTACAGAGAGCAGAGGTTGGAGACTGTGGTGGAGAAAGACTGATACATTAAGCAGTGTTTGGAGACTGGGGTGCAGAAGGACCATTACAGAGAGAAGAGGTTGGAGACTGCGGTACAGAAGGACTGTTACGGAGAGCAGAGTTTGGAGACTGGGGTGCAGAAGGACTGTTGCAGAGAACAGAAGTTGGAGACTGGGGTGCAGAAGGATCGTGGCAGAGAGCAGAGGTTGGAGACTGAGGTGCAGAAGGATTGTAACAGAGAGTAGTGTTTGGAGACTCGGGTACAAAAGCTTATTAAAGCGAGCAGAGGTTGGAGACTGTGATGAAGAAGGACTGCTGCAGAGAGCAGAATTTGGAGACTGGGGTGCAGAAGGATTGTTACAGAGAGCAGAAGTTGGATACTGGGGTGCAGAAGTACTTTTGCATAGATCAGAAGTTGGAGATTTGGGTGCAGAAGGAACTGTTGCAGAGAGCAGATGTTGGAGACTGAGGTGCAGAAGGACTGTTATAGAGAGTAGAGGATTGATGGAGGGGTGGAGAAGGACTGATACAAAAAACAGAGGTTGGAGATTCGGGTTCAGAAGTACCCTTACGGAGAGCAGAGTTTGGAGACTTGGGTGGAGAATGACTGTTGTAGATAGCAGATGTTGGAGACTGGGGTGCAGAAGGACTGTTACAGAGAGCAGAGGTTGCAGACTGAGTTGCAGAAGGACTCTTACAGAGGGCATAGTTTGGAGACTGTGGTGCAAAACGACTGATACAGAAAGCAGAGTTTGGATACTGGGGTGCAGAAGGACCCTTACAGAGAACAGAGTATGGAGACTCCGGTACAGAAGGACTGGTACAGAGAGCAATGTTTGGAGACTGGCGTGCAGAAGAACTGATGTAGAGTACAGAGGTTGGAGAATGGGGTCCAGAAAGATCGTTGGGTCAAGCAGAGTATGGAAACTGGGGTATAGAAGACTGTTGCAGAGAGCAGAGGTTGAAGACTCGGGTGTAGAAGGACTTTTGCAGAGAGCAGATGTTGGAGACCGGGGTGCAGACGAATCGTTTGGGCGAGCAGAGTATGAAGACTTGGGTGTAGAAGGACTGTTGCAGAGAGCAGAGGTTTGAGACTGGGGTGTCTAAGGACTGTTTCACAGAGCAGATGTTGGAGACTTTGGTGCAGAAGGACTGTTGCATAGAGCAGAGATTGGAGACTGAGGTACAGAAGAGCTGTTACAAAGAGTAAAGTTTGGAGACTGGGGTGAGATGGACTATTGCAGAGAGCAGAGAGCAGAGTTTTCAGACTGAGGTAAAGAAGAACTGTTGCAGAGAGCAGATGTTGGAGACTGGGGTTCACAAGGACAGTTGCAATTTTGAGACTGGGGTGCCAAAGGATCTTTGCAGAGAGCAGAGGTTCGAGACTGATGTGCAGAAGGATCATTGCAGAGAGCAGAGTTTGGAGCCTGGGGTGCAGAAGGAATGTTGCAGAGAACAGATGTTGGAGACTTGGGTGCAGAAGGACTGTTGCAGAAAGCAGAGGTTGGAGACTGAGATGCAGAAGGACTGATAGAGAAAGCAGATGTTGGAGACTGGGGTGCAGAAGGACCGTTACAGAGAACAGAAGTTAAAGACTGGGGTGCAGAAGGACTGTTGCAGAGAGAAGACGTTAGAGACTGGGTTTCAGAAGGATCTTACAGAGAAAAGCGTTTGGAGACTGAGGTGAAGAAAAAGTTTTACAGAGAACAGAAGTTCGAGACTGAGGGTGCAGAAGTATCGTTAAAAAGTCCAGAGGTTGGAGACTGGGGTGCAGACAGACTTTTACAGAGAGCACAGGTTTGATACTGAAGAGCAGAAGAAATGTTGCAGAGAGCAGATGTTGGAGACTGGGGTGCAGAAGGACTGCTGATGAAAGCAGAGTTCAGAGACTAGGGGCAAAAGGACTGTTACAGAGAGCAGAGTTTGGAGACTCGGGTGCAGAAAAATCATTGCAGACACCAGAGTTTTCAGACTGAGGTACAGAAGAACTGTTGCAGAGAGCAGATGTTGTAGACTGTGTTGCACATGGACTTTTGCAGCGAGCAGAGGTTGGAGACTGGGGTGCAGAAGGATCATTGCAGAGAGCAGACGTTAAAGACTGGGGTGCAGATGGACTGATACAGAGAGCAGAGGTTGGAGACTGGAGTGCAAAATGCCTGTGACAGAGAGCAGAATTTGGAGACTGGGGTGATGAAGGACTGTTACAGAGAGCAGAGTTTGGAGACTGGCTTGCAGAAGGATCTTACAGAGAGCAGAGAATGGAGACTTAGGTACAGAAGCACTGTTACAGAGAGTAGAGTCTGGAGACTGAGGTGCAGAAGGACCGTTGCAGAGAGCAGAGTTTGAGACTGAGGTGCAGAATTATTGTTATAGAGATTAGAGGTTGGAGACTGGGGTGCAGAAGGACTGTTGCAGAGAGCAGAGGTTTTAGACTGGGATGTACAAGGACTGTTGCAGAGAGTAGAGGTTGGAGATTGGGTTCCAGAAGGACTGTAGCAAAGAGCAGAGGTTGGAGACTAAGGTGCAGAAGGACAGTTACTCAGAGCAGAGGTTGGAGACTGGGGTGCAGAAGGACTGACACAAAAAGCAGAGGTTGGAGACTCGGGTGCAGAAGTACCCTTACGGAGAGCAGAGTTTGGAGAATGCGGTACAGAATGACTGCTACAGAGAACAAAATTTGGAGACTGGGGTGGAGAATAACTGTTGCAGAGAGAAGATGTTGGAGACTGGGGTGAAAAAGGACTGCTGCAGAGAGCAGAGGATGGAGACTGGGTTGCAGAAGGAATTTTGCAGAGAGCAGAGTTTGCAGACTGATTTGCAGAAGGAATCTTTCAGAGGGCAGAGTTTGGAGACTGTGGTTCAAAACGACTGATACAGAAAAAAGAGTTTGGATACTGGGGTGCATAAGAACCCTTACAGAGAACAGAGGTTGGAGACTTTGGTACAGAAGGACTGTTATAGAGAGCAGAGATTGGAGTCTGGGGTGAATCAGAACTGATGCAGAGAACAGAGTTTGGAGACTGGGGTGCAGAAGGATCGTTGGGGCCATCAGAGTATGAAGACTGGGGTGTAGAAGGACTGTGGCAGAGAGCAGTGATTGGAGACTGAGGTACAGAAAGGCTGTTACAGAGAGCAGAGGTTGAGAGCTGGGGAGCAGAAGGAATGTTGCAAAGAGCAGAAGTTGGAGATTTGTTTGCAGAAGGACTGTTGCAGAAAGCAGAGTTTGGAGACTGAGGTGCAGAAGGACTTTTGCAGAGAGCAGAGGTTAAAGACTGGGGTGCAGAAGGAGTGTTACAGAGAGGAAACGTTGGAGACTGGGTTTCAGAAATATTTTACAGAAAAAAAGATTTTGGAGACTGAGGTGCAGAAGGACTGTTACAGAGAGCGAACGTTCGAGACTGGGGTGCAGAAGGATCGTTACAGAAAGCAGAGGTTGGAGACAGGGGTGCAGACGGACTTTTACAGAGAGCAATGGTTTGATACTGGGGTGCAGAAGGAATGTTGCAGAAAGCAGAGTTTGGAGACTGGGAGGCAGAAGGATTATTGCAGAGAGCAGAGTTATCAGACTGAGGTACAGAAAAAGTTTTGCAGAGAGCAGATGTTGTAGACTTGGTTGCACAAGGACTGTTGCAGCGAACAGAGTTTGGAGACTGGGGTGCAAAAGGATCATTGTAGAGAGTAGATGTTGGAAACTGGAGTGCAGATGGACTGATAAAGAGAGCAAAGGTTGGACACTGGGGTGCAGAAGGCCTGTTACAGAGAGCAGAGTTTGGAGACTGGGGAGATTAAGGACTGTTACAGAAAGAAGAGTTTGGAGACTGGGTTGCAGAAGGATCTTACAGTGAGCAGAGATTGGAGACTGAGGTAAAGAAGCACTGTTACAGAGAACAGAAGTTGGAGACTGAGGTGCAGAAGAACCCTTGCAGAGAGCAGAGATTGGAGACTGAGGTGCAGAAGGACTGTTGCAGAGAGCAGAGGTTTTAGACTGCGATGTAGAAGGACTGTTTCAGAGAGCAGAGGTTTGAGACTGAGGTGCAGAAGGACTGATACAGAAAGCAGATATTGGAGTCTGGGGTACAGAAAGACCGTTACAGAGAGCAGAGTTTGGATTCTGCAGTACAGGAGAACTGATACAAAGAGCAGAGGTTGGAGACGGTGGTGCAGAAGGACTGTAAAAGAGAGCAGATGTTGGTAACTAGGGTGCCGAAGTACTGTTTCAGAGAGCAGAGGTTGGAGACAGCGTTGCAGAAGGATCTTACAGAGAGCAGAATTTGTAGACTGAGGTGCAGAAGGACTGTTCTGGAGATCAGAGGTTGGAGACTGGGGTGCAGTAGGATCATTGCGGAGAGCAGAGTTTAAATATTGGGGTGGAGAAAGATTGTTGCAGAGAGCAAATTTTGGAGACTGGGGTGCAAAAGGCCTGCTACAAAGAGCAGATTTGTAGACTGGCATACAGAAGGCCTGTTACAGAGAGGAGAGTTTGGAGACTGGGGTGCAGAAGAACTGTTACAGAGAGCAGAGTTTTAACTGGGTTGCTGAAGGATCTTACAGAGAGCAGAGGTTGTAGACTAAGGTGAAGGTGGACTGTTACAGAGAGCAGTGGTTGAAAACTGGGGTGCAGAAGGATGGTGGAGAGCAGAGGTTTCAGACTGAGGTGCAGAAATACTGTTACAGAGAGCCGAGGTTGGAGATTGAGGTGTAGAAGAACTGATACGGAGAGCAGAGTTTGGAGACTGAGGTGCAGAAGGACTCTTACAGAAAGCAGAGGTTGGAAATTGGGGTGCAGATGGACCGTTACAGAGAACAGAGGTTGGAGACTATGGTATAGAAGGACTGTTACAAAGAGCAGAGGTGGGAGACTTGGGTGCAGAAGGACTGTGACAGAAAGCACATGTTGGAGACTGAGGTGCAGAAGAAAAGACACAGAGAGCAAAGGTTGGAGACTGGGGTTCAGAAGGACTGATACAGAAAGCAGAGAGTGGAGACTGGGGTGCAGAAGGACCGTTACAGAGAGCAGAGTTTGGTGACTGCGGTACAGAAGAATTGTTACAGAGAGCAGATACTGGAGACTGGGGAGCAGAAAGACTGTTGCAGATAACAGAGTTTGGAGACAGGGGTGCCAAAGGATGCTTGCAGAAAGCAGAGGTTGGAGACTGGGGTCTAAAAGGAATGTTAAAGAGCAGAGTTAGGAAACTGGAGTGCAGAAAGATCTTACAGAGAGCACAGGTTGGAGACTGTGGTGCAGAAGGACTGTTGCAGAGAGCAGAAATTGGATACTGGGGTCCAGAAAGATCGTTGCGGAGAGCAGAGTTTGCAGACTTGGGTGCAGAAGGTTGTTGCAGAGAGCAGAGTTTGGAGACTGAGGTGCAGAAAGACTGTTACAGAGAGCAGATGTTGGAGACTGGGGTGCAGAAGAACTTTTGCAGAGAGAAGAGGTTGGAGACTGAGGTGTAAAAGAACTGTTACAGAGAGCATAGGTAAGAGACTCGAGTTGAGATGGATCTTACAGAGAGCAGAGGGTGGAGACTGAGGTGCACAAAGATTGTAACAGACACCTGAGGTAGGAGACTTGGGTGCAGGAGATTCGTTGCAGACAGCAGAGTTTTCAGACTGTAATGCATAAGGACTGTTGCAGAGACCAGATGTTGGAGAGTGGGGTGTAGAAGGACTGATGCAGAGAGCATAGTTAGGAGACTGAGGTGCAGAAGGACTGTTACAGGAAGCAGAGGTTGGAAATTGGGTTGCAGAAGTACCGTTAAAGAGAGCAGATTTTGGAGACTGTTACCGAGAGCAGAGGTTGGCGACTGTGATGCAGAAGGACTCTTACAGAGAGCACAATTTGGAGACTGAGGTGCAGAAGGATGGATACAGAGAACAGAGGTTGGATACTTGGGTTCGGACAGGCTGATACAGAAAGCAGAGTTTTGAGAATGGGGTGTAGAAGAACCGAAACTGAGAGCACTGGTTGGACACTGCGATACAGAAGGACTGTTACAGAGAGCAGATCTCAGAGACTGGGGAGAAGAAAGACTGTTGCAGAGAGAAGAGGTTGGAGAATGAGGTGTAGAAGGACTGTTACAGATAGCAGAGTTTGGAGACTGGGGTGCAGAAGGACACTTACAGAGAGCGGAGTTTGGAGACTGCGGTGCAGAAGGACTGTTACAGAGAGCAGAATTTGGAGACTGGGGTTCAGATGGATCTTACAGAGAGCAGAGTTTAAAGACTGGGGTGCAAAGGACTGTTGCAGAGAGCAGAAGTTGGAGACTGAGGTGGAGAAGAATCATTGCAGAGAGAAGAGTTTGGAGACTGGGGTGCAGAAGGACTGTTAAAGAGTGCCGAGGTTAAAGACTGGGTTGCAGAAGGATGAAACAGAGGGCAGAGTTGGGAGACTGAGGTGCAGAAGGACTGTTACAGAGAGCAGAGGTAGGAGACTGGGGTGCAGAAGGGTCGTTGCAGAGAGCAGAGTTTTCAGACTGAGGTGCAGAATGACTGTGGCAGAGAGCAGATGTTGGAGACTAGAGTGCAGAAGGACTGTTGCAGAGAGAAGATGTTGGTAACTAGGGTCCAGAAGAACTGTTGTAGAAAGCAGAGGTTGGAGACTGGGGTGCAGAAGGACTGTTGCAGGGAGCAGAGGTTGGAGACTCGGGTGCAGAAGGACAGTTTAGGAGAGCAGAGGTTAAATACAGGGGTGCAGAAGGATCTTACAGAGAGCAGAATTTGGAGACTGAGTTGCAGAAGCACTCTGCAGAGATCAGAGGTTGGAGACTGAGATTCAGAAGGACTCTTACAGAGAGCAGAGTTTGGAGACTGGGGTACAGAAGGACTGATACAGAAAGCAGAGATTGGAGTCTGGGATGCAGGAAGACCGTTACAGAGAGCAGAGGTTGAATACTGTAGTACAGGAGGACTGTTACAGAGAGCAGAGTTTGAAGACTGGGGTGCAGAAGTACTGTAGCAGAGAGCAGATGTTGGTAACTAGGGTGCAGAAGGACTATTGCAGAGAGCAGAGTTTGGAAACTAGGGTGCAAAATGACTCTTGCAGAGAGCAGAGGTTGGAGACTGGGGTGCAGAAGAACTGTTACACAGAGCAGAGGTTGTAGACAGCGGTGCAGAAGGATCTTACAGAGAGCAGAATTTGGAGACTTAAGTGCAGAAGGACTTTTGCAGAGATCAGATGTTGGAGACTGGGGTGCAGTAGGATCATTGCAGAGAGCAAAGGTTCGAGACTGGCGGGCATAAGGTTCGTTGCAGAGAGCTAAGGATGAAAACAGGGGTGCAGAAGGCCTGCTATAGAGAGCAGAGTTTTGAGACTGGCTTGCAGAAGGCCTGTTACAGAGAGGAGATGTTGGAGACTGGGGTGCAGAAGGACTGTTACAGAGAGCAGAGTTTGGAGACTGGTTTGCTGAAAGAACTTACAGAGAGCAGATGTTGGAGACTGACGTGCAGAAGGACTGTTACAGAAAGCATAGATTGGAAATTGGGGTGCAGAAGGATCCTTACACAAAGCAGAGGTTGGAGACTGTGGTATAGCAGGACTGTTATAGAGAGCAGAGGTTGGAGACTGGGGTCTAGAAGGACTGTCACAGAAAGCACAGGTTTTAGACTGAGGTACAGAAGGATAGATACAAAGAGCAGAGGTTGGAGACTGGGTTCAGAAGGACTGATTCAAAAAAGTAGAGGTTGGAGACTGGGTTGTAGAAGGACCATTACAGAGAGCAGATGTTGGAAACTGCAGTACATAAGGTCTGTTACAGAGAGCAGATTTCGGAGACAGGGGAGCAGAAGGACTGTTGCAGAGGACAGAGGTTGGAGACTGGGGTGGAGAAGAAATGTTACAGAGAGAAGAGTTTGGATACTGGAGTGCAGAAGTATCTTACAGAGAAAAGAGGTTGGAGACTGTGGTGCACAAGGACTGTTGCAGAGAGCAGACTTTGGAGACTGGTGTCCAGAAGGTTCGTTGCTGAGAGAAGAGTTTGGAGACTGGGTTGCAGAAGGATTGTTGCAGAGAGCCGATGTTGGAA
>NW_027523800.1:0-40713 GCF_052094955.1 Ictidomys tridecemlineatus | reverse complement strand
AATCTTGATGAAACTTTCAGGTAATGATCAGTACACCAATCCCACCTGGCTCGCCAAATTTCGTTCTTCTAGGCTAAACCGTTCATTGGCAGTAACCGGTTTCATTTTGAGGTTTCACTCTGTTTTCTCCTATAGGGATACATGTATTTGGAACTCTAAATCAAACGCGGTTTGTGCTAGCTCTTTGAAACTTGACACAATAAAGCAGTTTAAAGTTCTATCTCTATGGTTTGTTTGCTGTTGATGTAGCCCTAAACAGAGACTGGCGAGAATCACTTTCATGGAAAGGGCCTGCCAAGCTTCCAAAAAACAACGAGTTGCCTGAAATCTCAGCACACACTTTTTCACCCAATCTTGGTGAAACTTTCAGGTAATGATCAGTACACAAATCCAACTTGGCTCGCCAAATTTCGTTCTTCTAGGTTAAACCGTTCGTTGGCAGTAACCGGTTTCATTTTGAGGTTTTCTCTTTTTCTCCTATAGGAATACATGTATTTGGAACTCTAAATCAAATACGGTTTGTACTAGCTCTTTGAACCTTGACACAATAAAGCAGTTTTAAGTTCTATCTCTATGGTTTGTTTGCTGTTGATGTAGCCCTAAGCAGAGACTGGCGAGAATCACTTTCATGGAAAGGGCCTGCCAAGCTTCCAAAAAACTACGAGTTGCCTGAAATCTCAGCACACAATTTTTCATCCAATCTTGATGAAACTTTCAGGTAATGATCAGTACACCAATCCCACTTGGCTCTCCAAATTTCGTTCTTCTAGGTTAAACCGTTTGTTGGCAGTAACCGGTTTCATTTTGAGGTTTCACTCTGTTTTCTCCTATAGAGATACATGTATTTGGAACTCTAAATCAAACACGGTTTGTGCTAACTCTTTGAAACTTGACACAATAAAGCAGTTTCAAGTTCTATCTCTATGGTTTGTTTGGTGTTGATGTAGCCATAAGCAGAGACTGCCGAGAATCACTTTCATGGAAAGGGCCTGCCAAGCTTCCAAAAAACTACGAGTTGCCTGAAATCTCAGCACACACTTTTTCACCCAATCTTGATGAAACTTTCAGGTAATGATCAGTACACCAATCCCACTTGGCTCGCCAAATTTCGTTCTTCTAGGTTAAACCGTTCATTGGCAGTAACCGGTTTCATTTTGAGGTTTCACTCTGTTTTCTTCTATAGGGATACATGTATTTGGAACTCTAAATCAAACACGGTTTGTGCTAGCTCTTTGAAACTTGACACAATAAAGCAGTTTCAAGTTCTATCTTTATGGTTTGATTGCTGTTGATGTAGCCCTAAGCAGAGACTGGCGAGAATCACTTTCATGGAAAGGGCCTGCCAAGCTTCCATAAAACTACGAGTTGCCTGAAATCTCAGCACACACTTTTTCACCCAATCTTGATGAAACTTTCAGGTAATGATCAGTACACCAATCCCACTTGGCTCGCCGAATTTCGTTCTTCTAGGTTAAACCGTTCATTGGAAATAACCGGTTTCATTTTGAGGTTTCACTGTGTTTTCTCCTATAGGGATACATGTATTTGGAACTCTAAATCAAACACGGATTGTGCTAGCTTTTTGAAACTTGACACAATAAAGCAGTTTCAAGTTCTATCTCTATGGTTTGTTTGCTGTTGATGTAGCCCTAAGCAGAGACTGGCGAGAATCACTTTCATGGAAAAGGCCTGCCAAGCTTCCAAAAAACTACGAATTGCCTTAAATCTCAGCACACACTTTTTCACCCAATCTTGATGAAACTTTCATGTAATGATCACTACACCAATCTCACTTGGCTCGCCAAATTTCGTTCTTCTCGGTTAAACCGTTCGTTGGCAGTAACCGGTTTCATTTTGAGGTTTCACTCTGTTTTCTCCCATAGGGATACATGTATTTGGAACTCTAAATCAAACACGGTTTTTGCTAGCTCTTTGAAACTTGACACAGTAAAGCAGTTTCAAGTACTATCACTATGGTTTGTTTGCTGTTGATGTAGCCCTAAGCAGAGACTGGCGAGAATCACTTTCATGGAAAGGGCCTGCCAAGCTTCCAAAAAACTACGAGTTTCCTGAAATTTCAGCACACACTTTTTCACCCAATCTTGATGAAACTTTCAGGTAATGATCAGTACACCAATCCCACTTGGCTCGCCAAATTTCGTTCTTCTAGGTTAAACCGTTCGTTGGCAGTAACCGGTTTCATTTTGAGGTTTCACTCTGTTTTCTCCCATAGAGATACATGTATTTGGAACTCTAAATCAAACACGGTTTGTGCTAGCTCTTTGAAACTTGACACAATAAAGCAGTTTCAAGTTCTATCTCTATGGTTTGTTTGCTGTTGATGTAGCCCTAAGCAAAGACTGGTGAGAATCACTTTCATGGAAAGTTCCTGGCAAGCTTCCAAAAACTACGAGTTTCCTGAAATCTCAGCAAACTCTTTTTTACCCAATCTTGATGATACTTTCAGGTAATGATCAGTACACCAATCCCACTTGGCTCGCCAAATTTCGTTCTTCTAGGTTAAACCGTTTTTTGGCAGTAACCGGTTTCATTTTGAGGTTTCACTGTTTTCTCCTATAGAGATACATGTATTTGGAACTCTAAATCAAACACGGTTTGTGCTAGCTCTTTGAAACTTGACACAATAAAGCAGTTTCAAGTTCTATCTCTATGGTTTGTTTGCTGTTGATGTAGCCCTAAGCAGAGACTGGCGAGAATCACTTTCATGGAAAGGGCCTGCCAAGCTTCCAAAAAACTACGAGTTGCCTGAAAAATCAGCACACACTTTTTCACCCAATCTTGATGAAACTTTCAGGTAATGATCAGTACACCAATCCCACTTGGCTCGCCAAATTTCGTTCTTCTAGGTTAAACCGTTCGTTGGCAGTAACCGGTTTCATTTTGAGGTTTCACTCTGTTTTCTCCCATATGGATACATGTAATTTTGAACTCAAAATCAAACACGGTTTGTGCTAGCTCTTTGAAACTTGACACAAAAAAGCAGTTTCAAGTTCTATCTCTATGGTTTGTTTGCTGTTGATGTAGCCCTAAGCAGAGACTGGCGAGAATCACTTTCATGGAAAGGGCCTGCCAAGCTTCCAAAAAACTACGAGTTGCCTGAAATCTCAGCACACACTTTTTCACCCAATCTTGATGAAACTTTCAGGTAATGATCAGTACAGCAATCCCACTTGGCTCGCCAAATTTCGTTCTTCTAGGTTAAACCGTTCGTTGGCAGTAACCGGTTTTATTTTGAGGTTTCACTCTGTTTTCTCCCATAGGGATACATGTATTTGGAACTCTAAATCGAACACGGTTTGTGCTAGCTCTTTGAAACTTGACACAATAAAGCAGTTTCAAGTTCTATCTTTATGGTTTGATTGCTGTTGATGTAGCCCTAAGCAGAGACTGGCGAGAATCACTTTCATGGAAAGGGCCTGCCAAGCTTCCAAAAAACTACGAGTTGCCTGAAATCTCAGCACACACTTTTTCACCCAATCTTGATGAAACTTTCAGGTAATGATCAGTACACCAATCCCACTTGGCTCGCCGAATTTCGTTCTTCTAGGTTAAACCGTTCGTTGGAAATAACCGGTTTCATTTTGAGGTTTCACTGTGTTTTCTCCTATAGGGATACATGTATTTGGAACTCTAAATGAAACACGGTTTGTGCTAGCTTTTTGAAACTTGACACAATAAAGCAGTTTCAAGTTCTATCTCTATGGTTTGTTTGCTGTTGATGTAGCCCTAAGCAGAGACTGGCGAGAATCACTTTCATGGAAAGGGCCTGCCAAACTTCCAAAAAACTACGAATTGCCTTAAATCTCAGCACACACTTTTTCACCCAATCTTGATGAAACTTTCATGTAATGATCACTACACCAATCTCACTTGGCTCGCCAAATTTCGTTCTTCTCGGTTAAACCGTTCGTTGGCAGTAACCGGTTTCATTTTGAGGTTTCACTCTGTTTTCTCCCATAGGGATACATGTATTTGGAACTCTAAATCAAACACGGTTTTTGCTAGCTCTTTGAAACTTGACACAGTAAAGAAGTTTCAAGTTCTATCTCTATGGTTTGTTTGCTGTTGATGTAGCCCTAAGCAGAGACTGGCGAGAATCACTTTCATGGAAAGGGCCTGCCAAGCTTCCAAAAAACTACGAGTTTCCTGAAATTTCAGCACACACTTTTTCACCCAATCTTGATGAAACTTTCAGGTAATGATCAGTACACCAATCCCACTTGGCTCGCCAAATTTCGTTCTTCTAGGTTAAACCGTTCGTTGGCAGTAACCGGTTTCATTTTGAGGTTTCACTCTGTTTTCTCCCATAGAGATACATGTATTTGGAACTCTAAATCAAACACGGTTTGTGCTAGCTCTTTGAAACTTGACACAATAAAGCAGTTTCAAGTTCTATCTCTATGGTTTGTTTGCTGTTGATGTAGCCCTAAGCAAAGACTGGCGAGAATCACTTTCATGGAAAGTTCCTGGCAAGCTTCCAAAAACTACGAGTTTCCTGAAATCTCAGCAAACTCTTTTTTACCCAATCTTGATGATACTTTCAGGTAATGATCAGTACACCAATCCCACTTGGCTCGCCAAATTTCGTTCTTCTAGGTTAAACCGTTTTTTGGCAGTAACCGGTTTCATTTTGAGGTTTCACTGTTTTCTCCTATAGAGATACATGTATTTGGAACTCTAAATCAAACACGGTTTGTGCTAGCTCTTTGAAACTTGACACAATAAAGCAGTTTCAAGTTCTATCTCTATGGTTTGTTTGCTGTTGATGTAGCCCTAAGCAGAGACTGGCGAGAATCACTTTCATGGAAAGGGCCTGCCAAGCTTCCAAAAAACTACGAGTTGCCTGAAATCTCAGCACACACTTTTTCACCCAATCTTGATGAAACTTTCAGGTAATGATCACTACACCAATCCCACTTGGCTCGCCAAATTTCGTTCTTCTAGGTTAAACCGTTTTTTGGCAGTAACCGGTTTCATTTTGAGGTTTCACTGTTTTCTCCTATAGAGATACATGTATTTGGAACTTTAAATCAAACACGGTTTGTGCTAGCTCTTTGAAACTTGACACAATAAAGCAGTTTCAAGTTCTATCTCTATGGTTTGTTTGCTGTTGATGTAGCCCTAAGCAGAGACTGGCGAGAATCACTTTCATGGAAAGGGCCTGCCAAGCTTCCAAAAAACTACGAGTTGCCTGAAATCTCAGCACACACTTTTTCACCCAATCTTGATGAAACTTTCAGGTAATGATCAGTACACCAATCCCACTTGGCTCGCCAAATTTCGTTCTTCTAGGTTAAACCGTTCGTTGGCAGTAACCGGTTTCATTTTGAGGTTTCACTCTGTTTTCTCCCATATGGATACATGTATTTGGAACTCTAAATCAAACACGGTTTGTGCTAGCTCTTTGAAACTTGACACAAAAAAGCAGTTTCAAGTTCTATCTCTATGGTTTGTTTGCTGTTGATGTAGCCCTAAGCAGAGACTGGCGAGAATCACTTTCATGGAAAGGGCCTGCCAAGCTTCCAAAAAACTACGAGTTGCCTGAAATCTCAGCACACACTTTTTCACCCAATCTTGATGAAACTTTCAGGTAATGATCAGTACAGCAATCCCACTTGGCTCGCCAAATTTCGTTCTTCTAGGTTAAACCGTTCGTTGGCAGTAACCGGTTTATTTTGAGGTTTCACTCTGTTTTCTCCCATAGGGATACATGTATTTGGAACTCTAAATCAAACACGGTTTGTGCTAGCTCTTTGAAACTTGACACAATAAAGCAGTTTCAAGTTCTATCTTTATGGTTTGATTGCTGTTGATGTAGCCCTAAGCAGAGACTGGCAAGAATCACTTTCATGGAAAGGGCCTGCCAAGCTTCCAAAAAACTACGAGTTGCCTGAAATCTCAGCACACACTTTTTCACCCAATCTTGATGAAACTTTCAGGTAATGATCAGTACACCAATCCCACTTGGCTCGCCGAATTTCGTTCTTCTAGGTTAAACCGTTCGTTGGAAATAACCGGTTTCATTTTGAGGTTTCACTGTGTTTTCTCCTATAGGGATACATGTATTTGGAACTCTAAATCAAACACGGTTTGTGCTAGCTTTTTGAAACTTGACACAATAAAGCAGTTTCAAGTTCTATCTCTATGGTTTGTTTGCTGTTGATGTAGCCCTAAGCAGAGACTGGCGAGAATCACTTTCATGGAAAGGGCCTGCCAAGCTTCCAAAAAACTACGAATTGCCTTAAATCTCAGCACACACTTTTTCACCCAATCTTGATGAAACTTTCATGTAATGATCACTACACCAATCTCACTTGGCTCGCCAAATTTCGTTCTTCTCGGTTAAACCGTTCGTTGGCAGTAACCGGTTTCATTTTGAGGTTTCACTCTGTTTTCTCCCATAGGGATACATGTATTTGGAACTCTAAATCAAACACGGTTTTTGCTAGCTCTTTGAAACTTGACACAGTAAAGCAGTTTCAAGTTCTATCTCTATGGTTTGTTTGCTGTTGATGTAGCCCTAAGCAGAGACTGGCGAGAATCACTTTCATGGAAAGGGCCTGCCAAGCTTCCAAAAAACTACGAGTTTCCTGAAATTTCAGCACACACTTTTTCACCCAATCTTGATGAAACTTTCAGGTAATGATCAGTACACCAATCCCACTTGGCTCGCCAAATTTCGTTCTTCTAGGTTAAACCGTTCGTTGGCAGTAACCGGTTTCATTTTGAGGTTTCACTCTGTTTTCTCCCATAGAGATACATGTATTTGGAACTCTAAATCAAACACGGTTTGTGCTAGCTCTTTGAAACTTGACACAATAAAGCAGTTTCAAGTTCTATCTCTATGGTTTGTTTGCTGTTGATGTAGCCCTAAGCAAAGACTGGCGAGAATCACTTTCATGGAAAGTTCCTGGCAAGCTTCCAAAAACTACGAGTTTCCTGAAATCTCAGCAAACTCTTTTTTACCCAATCTTGATGATACTTTCAGGTAATGATCAGTACACCAATCCCACTTGGCTCGCCAAATTTCGTTCTTCTAGGTTAAACCGTTTTTTGGCAGTAACCGGTTTCATTTTGAGGTTTCACTGTTTTCTCCTATAGAGATACATGTATTTGGAACTCTAAATCAAACACGGTTTGTGCTAGCTCTTTGAAACTTGACACAATAAAGCAGTTTCAAGTTCTATCTCTATGGTTTGTTTGCTGTTGATGTAGCCCTAAGCAGAGACTGGCGAGAATCACTTTCATGGAAAGGGCCTGCCAAGCTTCCAAAAAACTACGAGTTGCCTGAAAAATCAGCACACACTTTTTCACCCAATCTTGATGAAACTTTCAGGTAATGATCAGTACACCAATCCCACTTGGCTCGCCAAATTTCGTTCTTCTAGGTTAAACCGTTCGTTGGCAGTAACCGGTTTCATTTTGAGGTTTCACTCTGTTTTCTCCCATATGGATACTTCTATTTGGAACTCAAAATCAAACACGGTTTGTGCTAGCTCTTTGAAACTTGACACAAAAAAGCAGTTTCAAGTTCTATCTCTATGGTTTGTTTGCTGTTGATGTAGCCCTAAGCAGAGACTGGCGAGAATCACTTTCATGGAAAGGGCCTGCCAAGCTTCCAAAAAACTACGAGTTGCCTGAAATCTCAGCACACACTTTTTCACCCAATCTTGATGAAACTTTCAGGTAATGATCAGTACAGCAATCCCACTTGGCTCGCCAAATTTCGTTCTTCTAGGTTAAACCGTTCGTTGGCAGTAACCGGTTTTATTTTGAGGTTTCACTCTGTTTTCTCCCATAGGGATACATGTATTTGGAACTCTAAATCAAACACGGTTTGTGCTAGCACTTTGAAACTTAACACAATAAAGCAGTTTCAAGTTCTATCTCTATGGTTTATTTGCTGTTGATGTAGCCCTAAGCAGAGACTGGCGAGAATCACTTTCATGGAAAGGGCCTGCCAAGCTTCCAAAAAACTACGAGTTGCCTGAAATCTCAGCACACACTTTTTCACCCAATCTTGATGAAACTTTCAGGTAATGATCAGTACACCAATCCCACTTGGCTCGCCACATTTCGTTCTTCTAGGTTAAACCATTCGTTGGCAGTAACCGGTTTCATTTTGAGGTTTCACTCTGTTTTCTCCCATAGGGATACATGTATTTGGAACTCTAAATCAAACACGGTTTGTGGTAGCTCTTTGAAACTAGACACAATAAAGCAGTTTCAAGTTCTATCTTTATGGTTTGATTGCTGTTGATGTAGCCCTAAGCAGAGACTGGCGAGAATCACTTTCATGGAAAGGGCCTGCCAAGCTTCCAAAAAACTACGAGTTGCCTGAAATCTCAGCACACACTTTTTCACCCAATCTTGATGAAACTTTCAGGTAATGATCAGTACACCAATCCCACTTGGCTCGCCGAATTTCGTTCTTCTAGGTTAAACCGTTCGTTGGAAATAACCGGTTTCATTTTGAGGTTTCACTGTGTTTTCTCCTATAGGGATACATGTATTTGGAACTCTAAATCAAACACGGTTTGTGCTAGCTTTTTGAAACTTGACACAATAAAGCAGTTTCAAGTTCTGTCTCTATGGTTTGTTTGCTGTTGATGTAGCCCTAAGCAGAGACTGGCGAGAATCACTTTCATGGAAAGGGCCTGCCAAGCTTCCAAAAAACTACGAATTGCCTTAAATCTCAGCACACACTTTTTCACCCAATCTTGATGAAACTTTCATGTAATGATCACTACACCAATCTCACTTGGCTCGCCAAATTTCGTTCTTCTCGGTTAAACCGTTCGTTGGCAGTAACCGGTTTCATTTTGAGGTTTCACTCTGTTTTCTCCCATAGGGATACATGTATTTGGAACTCTAAATCAAACACGGTTTTTGCTAGCTCTTTGAAACTTGACACAGTAAAGCAGTTTCAAGTTCTATCTCTATGGTTTGTTTGCTGTTGATGTAGCCCTAAGCAGAGACTGGCGAGAATCACTTTCATGGAAAGGGCCTGCCAAGCTTCCAAAAAACTACGAGTTTCCTGAAATTTCAGCACACACTTTTTCACCCAATCTTGATGAAACTTTCAGGTAATGATCAGTACACCAATCCCACTTGGCTCGCCAAATTTCGTTCTTCTAGGTTAAACCGTTCGTTGGCAGTAACCGGTTTCATTTTGAGGTTTCACTCTGTTTTCTCCCATAGAGATACATGTATTTGGAACTCTAAATCAAACACGGTTTGTGCTAGCTCTTTGAAACTTGACACAATAAAGCAGTTTCAAGTTCTATCTCTATGGTTTGTTTGCTGTTGATGTAGCCCTAAGCAAAGACTGGCGAGAATCACTTTCATGGAAAGTTCCTGGCAAGCTTCCAAAAACTACGAGTTTCCTGAAATCTCAGCAAACTCTTTTTTACCCAATCTTGATGATACTTTCAGGTAATGATCAGTACACCAATCCCACTTGGCTCGCCAAATTTCGTTCTTCTAGGTTAAACCGTTTTTTGGCAGTAACCGGTTTCATTTTGAGGTTTCACTGTTTTCTCCTATAGAGATACATGTATTTGGAACTCTAAATCAAACACGGTTTGTGCTAGCTCTTTGAAACTTGACACAATAAAGCAGTTTCAAGTTCTATCTCTATGGTTTGTTTGCTGTTGATGTAGCCCTAAGCAGAGACTGGCGAGAATCACTTTCATGGAAAGGGCCTGCCAAGCTTCCAAAAAACTACGAGTTGCCTGAAAAATCAGCACACACTTTTTCACCCAATCTTGATGAAACTTTCAGGTAATGATCAGTACACCAATCCCACTTGGCTCGCCAAATTTCGTTCTTCTAGGTTAAACCGTTCGTTGGCAGTAACCGGTTTCATTTTGAGGTTTCACTCTGTTTTCTCCCATATGGATACTTCTATTTGGAACTCAAAATCAAACACGGTTTGTGCTAGCTCTTTGAAACTTGACACAAAAAAGCAGTTTCAAGTTCTATCTCTATGGTTTGTTTGCTGTTGATGTAGCCCTAAGCAGAGACTGGCGAGAATCACTTTCATGGAAAGGGCCTGCCAAGCTTCCAAAAAACTACGAGTTGCCTGAAATCTCAGCACACACTTTTTCACCCAATCTTGATGAAACTTTCAGGTAATGATCAGTACAGCAATCCCACTTGGCTCGCCAAATTTCGTTCTTCTAGGTTAAACCGTTCGTTGGCAGTAACCGGTTTTATTTTGAGGTTTCACTCTGTTTTCTCCCATAGGGATACATGTATTTGGAACTCTAAATCAAACACGGTTTGTGCTAGCACTTTGAAACTTAACACAATAAAGCAGTTTCAAGTTCTATCTCTATGGTTTATTTGCTGTTGATGTAGCCCTAAGCAGAGACTGTCGAGAATCACTTTCATGGAAAGGGCCTGCCAAGCTTCCAAAAAACTACGAGTTGCCTGAAATCTCAGCACACACTTTTTCACCCAATCTTGATGAAACTTTCAGGTAATGATCAGTACACCAATCCCACTTGGCTCGCCACATTTCGTTCTTCTAGGTTAAACCGTTCGTTGGCAGTAACCGGTTTCATTTTGAGGTTTCACTCTGTTTTCTCCCATAGGGATACATGTATTTGGAACTCTAAATCAAACACGGTTTGTGGTAGCTCTTTGAAACTAGACACAATAAAGCAGTTTCAAGTTCTATCTTTATGGTTTGATTGCTGTTGATGTAGCCCTAAGCAGAGACTGGCGAGAATCACTTTCATGGAAAGGGCCTGCCAAGCTTCCAAAAAACTACGAGTTGCCTGAAATCTCAGCACACACTTTTTCACCCAATCTTGATGAAACTTTCAGGTAATGATCAGTACACCAATCCCACTTGGCTCGCCGAATTTCGTTCTTCTAGGTTAAACCGTTCGTTGGAAATAACCGGTTTCATTTTGAGGTTTCACTGTGTTTTCTCCTATAGGGATACATGTATTTGGAACTCTAAATCAAACACAGTTTGTGCTAGCTTTTTGAAACTTGACACAATAAAGCAGTTTCAAGTTCTGTCTCTATGGTTTGTTTGCTGTTGATGTAGCCCTAAGCAGAGACTGGCGAGAATCACTTTCATGGAAAGGGCCTGCCAAGCTTCCAAAAAACTACGAATTGCCTTAAATCTCAGCACACACTTTTTCACCCAATCTTGATGAAACTTTCATGTAATGATCACTACACCAATCTCACTTGGCTCGCCAAATTTCGTTCTTCTCGGTTAAACCGTTCGTTGGCAGTAACCGGTTTCATTTTGAGGTTTCACTCTGTTTTCTCCCATAGGGATACATGTATTTGGAACTCTAAATCAAACACGGTTTTTGCTAGCTCTTTGAAACTTGACACAGTAAAGCAGTTTCAAGTTCTATCTCTATGGTTTGTTTGCTGTTGATGTAGCCCTAAGCAGAGACTGGCGAGAATCACTTTCATGGAAAGGGCCTGCCAAGCTTCCAAAAAACTACGAGTTGCCTGAAATCTCAGCACACACTTTTTCACCCAATCTTGATGAAACTTTCAGGTAATGATCAGTACAACAATCCCACTTGGCTCGCCAAATTTCGTTCTTCTAGGTTAAACCGTTCGTTGGCAGTAACCGGTTTTATTTTGAGGTTTCACTCTGTTTTCTCCCATAGGGATACATGTATTTGGAACTCTAAATCAAACACCGTTTCTGCTAGCACTTTGAAACTTGACACAATAAAGCAGTTTCAAGTTCTATCTCTATGGTTTATTTGCTGTTGATGTAGCCCTAAGCAGAGACTGGCGAGAATCACTTTCATGGAAAGGGCCTGCCAAGCTTCCAAAAAACTACGAGTTGCCTGAAATCTCAGCACACACTTTTTCACCCAATCTTGATGAAACTTTCAGGTAATGATCAGTACACCAATCCCACTTGGCTCGCCACATTTCGTTCTTCTAGGTTAAACCGTTCGTTGGCAGTAACCGGTTTCATTTTGAGGTTTCACTCTGTTTTCTCCCATAGGGATACATGTATTTGGAACTCTAAATCAAACACGGTTTGTGGTAGCTCTTTGAAACTAGACACAATAAAGCAGTTTCAAGTTCTATCTTTATGGTTTGATTGCTGTTGATGTAGCCCTAAGCAGAGACTGGCGAGAATCACTTTCATGGAAAGGGCCTGCCAAGCTTCCAAAAAACTACGAGTTGCCTGAAATCTCAGCACACACTTTTTCACCCAATCTTGATGAAACTTTCAGGTAATGATCAGTACACCAATCCCACTTGGCTCGCCAAATTTCGTTCTTCTAGGTTAAACCGTTCGTGGGCAGTAACCGGTTTCATTTTGAGGTTTCACTCTGTTTTCTCCCATAGGGATACATGTATTTGGTACTCTAAATCAAACACGGTTTGTGGTAGCTCTTTGAAACTAGACACAATAAAGCAGTTTCAAGTTCTATCTCTATGGTTTGTTTGCTGTTGATGTAGCAATAAGCAGAGACTGGCGAAAATCAGTTTCATGGAAAGGGCCTGCCATGATTCAAAAAACTACGAGTTGCCTGAAATCTCAGCAAACACTTTTTCACCCAATCTTGATGATACTTTCAGGTAATGATCAGTACACCAATCCCACTTGGCTCGCCAAATTTCGTTCTTCTAGGTTAAACCGTTCGTTGGCAGTAACCGGTTTCATTTTGAGGTTTCACTCTGTTTTCTCCTATAGGGATACATGTATTTGGAACTCTAAATCAAACACGGTTTGTGCTAGCTCTTTGAAACTTGACACAATAAAGCAGTTTCAAGTTCTATCTCTATGGTTTGTTTGCTGTTGATGTAGCCCTAAGCAGAGACTGGCGAGAATCACTTTCATGGAAAGGGCCTGCCAAGATTCCAAAAAACTACGAGTTTCCTGAAATCTCAGCACACACTTTTTCACCCAATCTGGATGATACTTTCAGGTAATGATCAATACACCAATCCCACTTGGCTCGCCAAATTTCGTTCTTCTAGGTTAAACCGTTTGTTGGCAGTAACCGGTTTCATTTTGAGGTTTCACTCTGTTTTCTCCCATAGAGATACATGTATTTGGAACTCTAAATCAAACACGGTTTGTGCTAGCTCTTTGAAACTTGACACAATAAAGCAGTTTCAAGTTCTATCTCTATGGTTTGTTTGCTGTTGATGTAGCCCTATGCAAAGACTGGCGAGAATCACTTTCATGGAAAGTTCCTGGCAAGCTTCCAAAAACTACGAGTTTCCTGAAATCTCAGCAAACTCTTTTTTACCCAATCTTGATGAAACTTTCAGGTAATGATCACTACACCAATCCCACTTGGCTCGCCAAATTTCGTTCTTCTAGGTTAAACCGTTTTTTGGCAGTAACCGGTTTCATTTTGAGGTTTCACTGTTTTCTCCTATAGAGATACATGTATTTGGAACTTTAAATCAAACACGGTTTGTGCTAGCTCTTTGAAACTTGACACAATAAAGCAGTTTCAAGTTCTATCTCTATGGTTTGTTTGCTGTTGATGTAGCCCTAAGCAGAGACTGGCGAGAATCACTTTCATGGAAAGGGCCTGCCAAGCTTCCAAAAAACTACGAGTTGCCTGAAATCTCAGCACACACTTTTTCACCCAATCTTGATGAAACTTTCAGGTAATGATCAGTACACCAATCCCACTTGGCTCGCCAAATTTCGTTCTTCTAGGTTAAACCGTTCGTTGGCAGTAACCGGTTTCATTTTGAGGTTTCACTCTGTTTTCTCCCATATGGATACATGTATTTGGAACTCAAAATCAAACACGGTTTGTGCTAGCTCTTTGAAACTTGACACAAAAAATCAGTTTCAATTTCTATCTCTATGGTTTGTTTGCTGTTGATGTAGCCCTAAGCAGAGACTGGCGAGAATCACTTTCATGGAAAGGGCCTGCCAAGCTTCCAAAAAACTAAGAGTTGCCTGAAATCTCAGCACACACTTTTTCACCCAATCTTGATGAAACTTTCAGGTAATGATCAGTACAGCAATCCCACTTGGCTCGCCAAATTTCGTTCTTCTAGGTTAAACCGTTCGTTGGCAGTAACCGGTTTTATTTTGAGGTTTCACTCTGTTTTCTCCCATAGGGATACATGTATTTGGAACTCTAAATCAAACACGGTTTCTGCTAGCACTTTGAAACTTGACACAATAAAGCAGTTTCAAGTTCTATCTCTATGGTTTATTTGCTGTTGATGTAGCCCTAAGCAGAGACTGGCGAGAATCACTTTCATGGAAAGGGCCTGCCAAGCTTCCAAAAAACTACGAGTTGCCTGAAATCTCAGCACACACTTTTTCACCCAATCTTGATGAAACTTTCAGGTAATGATCAGTACACCAATCCCACTTTGCTCGCCAAATTTCGTTCTTCTAGGTTAAACCGTTCGTGGGCAGTAACCGGTTTCATTTTGAGGTTTCACTCTGTTTTCTCCCATAGGGATACATGTATTTGGTACTCTAAATCAAACACGGTTTGTGGTAGCTCTTTGAAACTAGACACAATAAAGCAGTTTCAAGTTCTATCTCTATGGTTTGTTTGCTGTTGATGTAGCAATAAGCAGAGACTGGCGAAAATCAGTTTCATGGAAAGGGCCTGCCATGATTCAAAAAACTACGAGTTGCCTGAAATCTCAGCAAACACTTTTTCACCCAATCTTGATGATACTTTCAGGTAATGATCAGTACACCAATCCCACTTGGCTCGCCAAATTTCGTTCTTCTAGGTTAAACCGTTCGTTGGCAGTAACCGGTTTCATTTTGAGGTTTCACTCTGTTTTCTCCTATAGGGATACATGTATTTGGAACTCTAAATCAAACACGGTTTGTGCTAGCTCTTTGAAACTTGACACAATAAAGCAGTTTCAAGTTCTATCTCTATGGTTTGTTTGCTGTTGATGTAGCCCTAAGCAGAGACTGGCGAGAATCACTTTCATGGAAAGGGCCTGCCAAGATTCCAAAAAACTACGAGTTTCCTGAAATCTCAGCACACACTTTTTCACCCAATCTGGATGATACTTTCAGGTAATGATCAATACACCAATCCCACTTGGCTCGCCAAATTTCGTTCTTCTAGGTTAAACCGTTTGTTGGCAGTAACCGGTTTCATTTTGAGGTTTCACTGTTTTCTCCTATAGAGATACATGTATTTGGAACTCTAAATCAAACACGGTTTGTGCTAGCTCTTTGAAACTTGACACAATAAAGCAGTTTCAAGTTCTATCTCTATGGTTTGTTTGCTGTTGATGTAGCCCTAAGCAGAGACTGGCGAGAATCACTTTCATGGAAAGGGCCTGCAAAGCTTCCAAAAAACTACGAGTTTTCTGAAATCTCAGCACACACTTTTTCACCCAATCTTGATAAAACTTTCAGGTAATGATCAGTACACCAATCCCACTTGGCTCGCTAAATTTCGTTCTTCTAGGTTAAACCGTTCGTTGGCAGTAACCGGTTTCATTTTGAGGTTTCACTCTGTTTTCTCCCATAGGGATACATGTATTTGGAACTCTAAATCAAACACGGTTTGTGCTAGCTTTTTGAAACGTGAAACAATAAAGCAGTTTCATGTTCTATCTCTATGGTTTGTTTGCTGTTGATGTAGCCCTAAGCAGAGACTGGCGAGAATCAGTTTCATGAAAAGGGCCTGCCATGATTCAAAAAAACTACGAGTTGCCTGAAATCTCAGCAAACACTTTTTCAACCAATCTTGATGATACTTTCAGGTAATGATCAGTACACCAATCCCACTTGGCTCGCCAAATTTTGTTCTGCTAGGTTAAACCGTTTGTTGGCAGTAACCGGTTTCATTTTGAGGTTGCACTCTGTTTTCTCCTATAGAGATACATGTATTTGGAACTCTAAATCAAACATGGTTTGTGCTAGCTCTTTGAAACTTGACACAATAAAGCAGTTTCATGTTCTATCTTTATGGTTCGTTTGGGGTTGATGTAGCCCTAAGCAGAGACTGGCAAGAATCACTTTCATGAAAAGGGCCTGCCAAGCTTCCAAAAAACTACGAGTTGCATGAAATCTCTGCACACACTTTTTCACCCAATCTTGATGATACTTTCAGGTAATAATCAGTACACCAATCCCACTTGGCTCGCCAAATTTCGTTCTTCTAGATTATACCGTTCGTTGGCAGTAACCGGTTTCATTTTGAGGTTTCACTCTGTTTTCTCCTATAGGGATACATGTATTTGGAACTCTAAATCAAACACGGTTTGTGATAGCTCTTTGAAACTTGACAGAATAAAGCAGTTTCAAGTTCTATCTCTATGGTTTGTTTGCTGTTGATGTAGCCCTAAGCAGAGACTGGCGAGAATCACTTTCATGGAAAGGGCCTGCCAAGATTCCAAAAAACTACGAGTTGCCAGAAATCTCAGCAAACACTTTTTCACCCAATCTTGATGAAACTTTCAGGTAATGATCAGTACAACAATCCCACTTGGCTCGCCAAATTTCGTTCTTCTAGGTTAAACCGTTTGTTGGCAGTAATCGGTTTCATTTTGAGGTTTCACTCTGTTTTCTCCTATAGAGATACATGTATTTGGAACTCTAAATCAAACACGGTTTGTGCTAGCTCTTTGAAACTTGACACAATAAAGCAGTTTCAAGTTCTATCTCTATGGTTTGTTTGCTGTTGATGTAGCCCTAAGCAGAGACTGGCGAGAATCACTTTCATGGAAAGGGCCTGCCAAGCTTCCAAAAAACTACGAGTTGCCTGAAATCTCAGCAAACACTTTTCACCCAATCTTGCTGAAACTTTCAGGTAATGATCAGTACACCAATCCCACTTGGCTCGCCAAATTTCGTTCTTCTAGGTTAAACCGTTCGTTGGCAGTAACCGGTTTCATTTTGAGGTTTCACTCTGTATTCTCCCATATGGATACATGTATTTGGAACTCTAAATCAAACAGGGTTTGTGCTAGCTCTTTGAAACTTGACACAAAAAAGCAGTTTTAAGTTCTATCTCTATGGTTTGTTTGGTGTTGATGTAGCCCTAAGCAGAGACTGGCGAGAATCACTTTCATGGAAAGGGCCTGCCAAGCTTCCAAAAAACTACGAGTTGCCTGAAATCTCAGCACACACTTTTTCACCCAATCTTGATGAAACTTTCAGGTAATGATCACTACACCAATCCCACTTGGCTCGCCAAATTTCGTTCTTCTAGGTTAAACCATTCGTTGGCAGTAACCGGTTTCATTTTGAGGTTTCACTCTGTTTTCTCCCATAGGGATACATGTATTTGGAACTCTAATTCAAACACGGTTTGTGCTAGCTCTTTGAAACTTGACACAATAAAGCAGTTTCAAGTTCTATCTCTATGGTTTGTTTGCTGTTGATGTAGCCCTAAGCAGAGACTGGCGAGAATCACTTTCATGGAAAGGGCCTGCCAAGCTTCCAAAAAACTACGAGTTGCCTGAAATCTCAGCACACACTTTTTCACCCAATCTTGATGAAACTTTCAGGTAATGATCAGTACACCAATCCCAATTGGCTCGCCAAATTTCGTTCTTCTAGGTTAAACCGTTCGTTGGCAGTAACCGGTTTCATTTTGAGGTTTCACTCTGTTTTCTCCCATAAGGATACATGTATTTGGAACTCTAAATCAAACAAGGTTTGTGCTAGCTCTTTGAAACTTGACACAATAAAGCAGTTTCAAGTTCTATCTCTATGGTTTGTTTGCTGTTGATGTAGCACTAAGGAGAGACTGGCGAGAATCACTTTCATGGAAAGGTCCTGCCAAGCTTCCAAAAAACTACGAGTTGCCTGAAATCTCAGCACACACTTTTTCACCCAATCTTGATGAAACTTTCAGGTAATGATCAGTACACCAATCCCACTTGGCTCGCTAAATTTCGTTCTTCTAGGTTAAACCGTTCGTTGGCAGTAACCGGTTTCATTTTGAGGTTTCACTCTGTTTTCTCCCATAGGGATACATGTATTTGGAACTCTAAATCAAACAGGGTTTGTGCTAGCTCTTTGAAACTTGACACAAAAAAGCAGTTTTAAGTTCTATCTCTATGGTTTCTTTGGTGTTGATGTAGCCCTAAGAAGAGACTGGCGAGAGTCACTTTCATGGAAAGGGCCTGCCAAGCTTCCAAAAAACTACGAGTTGCCTGAAATCTCAGCACACACTTTTTCACCCAATCTTGATGAAACTTTCAGGTAATGATCACTACACCAATCCCACTTGGCTCGCCAAATTTCGTTCTTCTAGGTTAAACCGTTCGTTGGCAGTAACCGGTTTCATTTTGAGGTTTCACTCTGTTTTCTCCCATAGGGATACATGTATTTGGAACTCTAATTCAAACACGGTTTGTGCTAGCTCTTTGAAACTTGACACAATAAAGCAGTTTCAAGTTCTATCTCTATGGTTTGTTTGCTGTTGATGTAGCCCTAAGCAGAGACTGGCGAGAATCACTTTCATGGAAAGGGCCTGCCAAGCTTCCAAAAAACTACGAGTTGCCTGAAATCTCAGCACACACTTTTTCACCCAATCTTGATGAAACTTTCAGGTAATGATCAGTACACCAATCCCAATTGGCTCGCCAAATTTCGTTCTTCTAGGTTAAACCGTTCGTTGGCAGTAACCGGTTTCATTTTGAGGTTTCACTCTGTTTTCTCCCATAAGGATACATGTATTTGGAACTCTAAATCAAACAAGGTTTGTGCTAGCTCTTTGAAACTTGACACAATAAAGCAGTTTCAAGTTCTATCTCTATGGTTTGTTTGCTGTTGATGTAGCCCTAAGCAGAGACTGGCGAGAATCATTTTCATGGAAAGGTCCTGCCAAGCTTCCAAAAAACTACGAGTTGCCTGAAATCTCAGCACACACTTTTTCACCCAATCTTGACGAAACTTTCACGTAATGATCAGTACACCAATCCCACTTGGCTCACCAAATTTCGTTCTTCTAGGTTAAACCGTTCGTTGGCAGTAACCGGTTTCATTTTGAGGTTTCACTCTGTTTTCTCCTATAGGGATACATGTATTTGGAACTCTAAATCAAACACGGTGTGTGCTAGCTTTTTGAAACTTGACAGAATAAAGCAGTTTCAAGTTCTATCTCTATGGTTTGTATGCTGTTGATGTAGCCCTAAGCAGAGACTGGCGAGAATCACTTTCATGGAAAGGGCCTGCCAAGCTTCCAAAAAACTACGAGTTGCCTGAAATCTCAGCACACACTTTTTTACCCAATCTTGATGAAACTTTCAGGTAATGATCAGTACACCAATCCCACTTGGCTCGCCAAATTTCGTTCTTCTAGGTTAAACCGTTCGTTGGCAGTAACCGGTTTCATTTTGAGGTTTCACTCTGTTTTCTCCTATAGGGATACATGTATTTGGAACTCTAATTCAAACACGGTTTGTGCTAGCTCTTTGAAACTTGACACAATAAAGCAGTTTCAAGTTCTATCTCTATGGTTTGTTTGCTGTTGATGTAGCCCTAAGCAGAGACTGGCGAGAATCACTTTCATGGAAAGGGCCTGCCAAGCTTCCAAAAAACTACGAGTTGCCTGAAATCTCAGCACACACTTTTTCACCCAATCTTGATGAAACTTTCAGGTAATGATCAGTACACCAATCCCAATTGGCTCGCCAAATTTCGTTCTTCTAGGTTAAACCGTTCGTTGGCAGTAACCGGTTTCATTTTGAGGTTTCACTCTGTTTTCTCCCATAAGGATACATGTATTTGGAACTCTAAATCAAACAAGGTTTGTGCTAGCTCTTTGAAACTTGACACAATAAAGCAGTTTCAAGTTCTATCTCTATGGTTTGTTTGCTGTTGATGTAGCCCTAAGCAGAGACTGGCGAGAATCATTTTCATGGAAAGGTCCTGCCAAGCTTCCAAAAAACTACGAGTTGCCTGAAATCTCAGCACACACTTTTTCACCCAATCTTGACGAAACTTTCACGTAATGATCAGTACACCAATCCCACTTGGCTCACCAAATTTCGTTCTTCTAGGTTAAACCGTTCGTTGGCAGTAACCGGTTTCATTTTGAGGTTTCACTCTGTTTTCTCCTATAGGGATACATGTATTTGGAACTCTAAATCAAACACGGTGTGTGCTAGCTTTTTGAAACTTGACAGAATAAAGCAGTTTCAAGTTCTATCTCTATGGTTTGTATGCTGTTGATGTAGCCCTAAGCAGAGACTGGCGAGAATCACTTTCATGGAAAGGGCCTGCCAAGCTTCCAAAAAACTACGAGTTGCCTGAAATGTCAGCACACACTTTTTCACACAATTTTGAAGATACTTTCAGGTAATGATCAGTACACCAATCCCACTTGGCTCGCCAAATTTCGTTGTTCTAGGTTAAACCGTTCGTTGGCAGTAACCGGTTTCATTTTGAGGTTTCACTCTGTTTTCTCCTATAGGGATACATGTATTTGGAACTCTAAATCAAACACGGTTTGTGCTAGCTCTTTGAAACTTGACACAATATAGCAGTTTCAAGTTCTATCATTATGCTTTGATTGCTGTTGATGTAGCCCTAAGCAGAGACTGGCGAGAATCACTTTTATGGAAAGGGCCTGCCAAGCTTCCAAATACTACGAGTTGCTTAAATCTGAGCACACACTTTTTCACCCAATCTTGATGAAACTTTCAGGTAATGATCAGGACACCAATCCCACTTGGCTCGCCAAATTTCGTTCTTCTAGGTTAAACCGTTCGTTGGCAGTAACCGGTTTCATTTTGAGGTTTCACTCTGTTTTCTCCCATAGGGATACATGTATTTGGAACTCTAAATCAAACACGGTTTGTGCTAGCTCTTTGAAACTTGACACAATAAAGCAGTTTCAAGTTCTGTCTCTATGGTTTGTTTGCTGTTGATGTAGCCCTAAGCAGAGACTGGCGAGAATCACTTTCATGGAAAGGGCCTGCCAAGCTTCCAAAAAACTACGAGTTGCCTGAAATCTCAGCACAAACTTTTTCACCCAATCTTGATGAAACTTTCAGGTAATGATCAGTACACCAATCCCACTTGGCTCGCCAAATTTCGTTCTTCTAGGTTAAACCGTTCGTTGGCAGTAACCGGTTTCATTTTGAGGTTTCACTCTGTTTTCTCCCATATGGATACATGTATTTGGAACTCTAAATCAAACAGGGTTTGTGCTAGCTCTTTGAAACTTGACACAATAAAGCAGTTTCAAGTTCTATCTCTATGGTTTGTTTGCTGTTGATGTAGCCCTAAGCAGAGACTGGCGAGAATCACTTTCATGGAAAGGTCCTGCCAAGCTTCCAAAAAACTACGAGTTGCCTGAAATCTCAGCACACACTTTTTCACCCAATCTTGATGAAACTTTCAGGTAATGATCAGTACACCAATCCCAATTGGCTCGCCAAATTTCGTTCTTCTAGGTTAAACCGTTCGTTGGCAGTAACCGGTTTCATTTTGAGGTTTCACTCTGTTTTCTCCCATAAGGATACATGTATTTGGAACTCTAAATCAAACAAGGTTTGTGCTAGCTCTTTGAAACTTGACACAATAAAGCAGTTTCAAGTTCTATCTCTATGGTTTGTTTGCTGTTGATGTAGCCCTAAGCAGAGACTGGCGAGAATCACTTTCATGGAAAGGTCCTGCCAAGCTTCCAAAAAACTACGAGTTGCCTGAAATCTCAGCCAACACTTTTTCACCCAATCTTGATGAAACTTTCAGGTAATGATCAGTACACCAATCCCACTTGGCTCGCTAAATTTCGTTCTTCTAGGTTAAACCGTTCGTTGGCAGTAACCGGTTTCATTTTGAGGTTTCACTCTGTTTTCTCCCATAGGGATACATGTATTTGGAACTCTAAATCAAACACGGTTTGTGCTAGCTTTTTGAAACGAGAAACAATAAAGCAGTTTCATGTTCTATCTCTATGGTTTGTTTGCTGTTGATGTAGCCCTAAGCAGAGACTGGCGAGAATCAGTTTCATGAAAAGGGCCTGCCATGATTCAAAAAAACTACGAGTTGCCTGAAATCTCAGCAAACACTTTTTCAACCAATCTTGATGATACTTTCAGGTAATGATCAGTACACCAATCCCACTTGGCTCGCCAAATTTCGTTCTTCTAGGTTAAACCGTTTGTTGGCAGTAACCGGTTTCATTTTGAGGTTTCACTCTGTTTTCTCCTATAGAGATACATGTATTTGGAACTCTAAATCAAACATGGTTTGTGCTAGCTCTTTGAAACTTGACACAATAAAGCAGTTTCATGTTCTATCTTTATGGTTCGTTTGGGGTTGATGTAGCCCTAAGCAGAGACTGGCGAGAATCACTTTCATGGAAAGGGCCTGCCAAGCTTCCAAAAAACTACGAGTTGCATGAAATCTCTGCACACACTTTTTCACCCAATCTTGATGATACTTTCAGGTAATAATCAGTACACCAATCCCACTTGGCTCGCCAAATTTCGTTCTTCTAGATTATACCGTTCGTTGGCAGTAACCGGTTTCATTTTGAGGTTTCACTCTGTTTTCTCCTATAGGGATACATGTATTTGGAACTCTAAATCAAACACGGTTTGTGATAGCTCTTTGAAACTTGACAGAATAAAGCAGTTTCAAGTTCTATCTCTATGGTTTGTTTGCTGTTGATGTAGCTCTAAGCAGAGACTGGCGAGAATCACTTTCATGGAAAGGGCCTGCCAAGCTTCCAAAAAACTACGAGTTGCCTGAAATCTCAGCAAACACTTTTTCACCCAATCTTGATGAAACTTTCAGGTAATGATCAGTACAACAATCCCACTTGGCTCGCCAAATTTCGTTCTTCTAGGTTAAACCGTTTGTTGGCAGTAATCGGTTTCATTTAGAGGTTTCACTCTGTTTTCTCCTATAGAGATACATGTATTTGGAACTCTAAATCAAACACGGTTTGTGCTAGCTCTTTGAAACTTGACACAATAAAGCAGTTTCAAGTTCTATCTCTATGGTTTGTTTGCTGTTGATGTAGCCCTAAGCAGAGACTGGCGAGAATCACTTTCATGGAAAGGGCCTGCCAAGCTTCCAAAAAACTACGAGTTGCCTGAAATCTCAGCAAACACTTTTCACCCAATCTTGATGAAACTTTCAGGTAATGATCAGTACACCAATCCCACTTGGCTCGCCAAATTTCGTTCTTCTAGGTTAAACCGTTCGTTGGCAGTAACGGGTTTCATTTTGAGGTTTCACTCTGTTTTCTCCCATAAGGATACATGTATTTGGAACTCTAAATCAAACAAGGTTTGTGCTAGCTCTTTGAAACTTGACACAATAAAGCAGTTTCAAGTTCTATCTCTATGGTTTGTTTGCTGTTGATGTAGCCCTAAGCAGAGACTGGCGAGAATCACTTTCATGGAAAGGTCCTGCCAAGCTTCCAAAAAACTACGAGTTGCCTGAAATCTCAGCACACACTTTTTCACCCAATCTTGACGAAACTTTCACGTAATGATCAGTACACCAATCCCACTTGGCTCACCAAATTTCGTTCTTCTAGGTTAAACCGTTCGTTGGCAGTAACCGGTTTCATTTTGAGGTTTCACTCTGTTTTCTCCTATAGGGATACATGTATTTGGAACTCTAAATCAAACACGGTGTGTGCTAGCTTTTTGAAACTTGACAGAATAAAGCAGTTTCAAGTTCTATCTCTGTGGTTTGTATGCTGTTGATGTAGCCCTAAGCAGAGACTGGCGAGAATCACTTTCATGGAAAGGGCCTGCCAAGCTTCCAAAAAACTACGAGTTGCCTGAAATGTCAGCACACACTTTTTCACACAATCTTGAAGATACATTCAGGTAATGATCAGTATACCAATCCCACTTGGCTCGCCAAATTTCGTTGTTCTAGGTTAAACCGTTCATTGGCAGTAACCGGTTTCATTTTGAGGTTTCACTCTGTTTTCTCCTATAGGGATACATGTATTTGGAACTCTAAATCAAACACGGTTTGTGCTAGCTCTTTGAAACTTGACACAATATAGCAGTTTCAAGTTCTATCATTATGCTTTGTTTGCTGTTGATGTAGCCCTAAGCAGAGACTGGCGAGAATCACTTTTATGGAAAGGGCCTGCCAAGCTTCCAAATACTACGAGTTGCTTAAATCTGAGCACACACTTTTTCACCCAATCTTGATGAAACTTTCAGGTAATGATCAGGACACCAATCCCACTTGGCTCGCCAAATTTCGTTCTTCTAGGTTAAACCGTTCGTTGGCAGTAACCGGTTTCATTTTGAGGTTTCACTCTGTTTTCTCCCATAGGGATACATGTATTTGGAACTCTAAATCAAACACGGTTTGTGCTAGCTCTTTGAAACTTGACACAATAAAGCAGTTTCAAGTTCTGTCTCTATGGTTTGTTTGCTGTTGATGTAGCCCTAAGCAGAGACTGGCGAGAATCACTTTCATGGAAAGGGCCTGCCAAGCTTCCAAAAAACTACGAGTTGCCTGAAATCTCAGCACAAACTTTTTCACCCAATCTTGATGAAACTTTCAGGTAATGATCAGTACACCAATCCCACTTGGCTCGCCAAATTTCGTTCTTCTAGGTTAAACCGTTCGTTGGCAGTAACCGGTTTCATTTTGAGGTTTCACTCTGTTTTCTCCCATATGGATACATGTATTTGGAACTCTAAATCAAACAGGGTTTGTGCTAGCTCTTTGAAACTTGACACAATAAAGCAGTTTCAAGTTCTATCTCTATGGTTTGTTTGCTGTTGATGTAGCCCTAAGCAGAGACTGGCGAGAATCACTTTCATGGAAAGGTCCTGCCAAGCTTCCAAAAAACTACGAGTTGCCTGAAATCTCAGCACACACTTTTTCACCCAATCTTGATGAAACTTTCAGGTAATGATCAGTACACCAATCCCACTTGGCTCGCTAAATTTCGTTCTTCTAGGTTAAACCGTTCGTTGGCAGTAACCGGTTTCATTTTGAGGTTTCACTCTGTTTTCTCCCATAGGGATACATGTATTTGGAACTCTAAATCAAACACGGTTTGTGCTAGCTTTTTGAAACGAGAAACAATAAAGCAGTTTCATGTTCTATCTCTATGGTTTGTTTGCTGTTGATGTAGCCCTAAGCAGAGACTGGCGAGAATCAGTTTCATGAAAAGGGCCTGCCATGATTCAAAAAAACTACGAGTTGCCTGAAATCTCAGCAAACACTTTTTCAACCAATCTTGATGATACTTTCAGGTAATGATCAGTACACCAATCCCACTTGGCTCGCCAAATTTCGTTCTGCTAGGTTAAACCGTTTGTTGGCAGTAACCGGTTTCATTTTGAGGTTTCACTCTGTTTTCTCCTATAGAGATACATGTATTTGGAACTCTAAATCAAACATGGTTTGTGCTAGCTCTTTGAAACTTGACACAATAAAGCAGTTTCATGTTCTATCTTTATGGTTCGTTTGGGGTTGATGTAGCCCTAAGCAGAGACTGGCGAGAATCACTTTCATGGAAAGGGCCTGCCAAGCTTCCAAAAAACTACGAGTTGCATGAAATCTCTGCACACACTTTTTCACCCAATCTTGATGATACTTTCAGGTAATAATCAGTACACCAATCCCACTTGGCTCGCCAAATTTCGTTCTTCTAGATTATACCGTTCGTTGGCAGTAACCGGTTTCATTTTGAGGTTTCACTCTGTTTTCTCCTATAGGGATACATGTATTTGGAACTCTAAATCAAACACGGTTTGTGATAGCTCTTTGAAACTTGACAGAATAAAGCAGTTTCAAGTTCTATCTCTATGGTTTGTTTGCTGTTGATGTAGCCCTAAGCAGAGACTGGCGAGAATCACTTTCATGGAAAGGGCCTGCCAAGCTTCCAAAAAACTACGAGTTGCCTGAAATCTCAGCAAACACTTTTTCACCCAATCTTGATGAAACTTTCAGGTAATGATCAGTACAACAATCCCACTTGGCTCGCCAAATTTCGTTCTTCTAGGTTAAACCGTTTGTTGGCAGTAATCGGTTTCATTTAGAGGTTTCACTCTGTTTTCTCCTATAGAGATACATGTATTTGGAACTCTAAATCAAACACGGTTTGTGCTAGCTCTTTGAAACTTGACACAATAAAGCAGTTTCAAGTTCTATCTCTATGGTTTGTTTGCTGTTGATGTAGCCCTAAGCAGAGACTGGCGAGAATCACTTTCATGGAAAGGGCCTGCCAAGCTTCCAAAAAACTACGAGTTGCCTGAAATCTCAGCAAACACTTTTCACCCAATCTTGATGAAACTTTCAGGTAATGATCAGTACACCAATCCCACTTGGCTCGCCAAATTTCGTTCTTCTAGGTTAAACCGTTCGTTGGCAGTAACGGGTTTCATTTTGAGGTTTCACTCTGTTTTCTCCCATAAGGATACATGTATTTGGAACTCTAAATCAAACAAGGTTTGTGCTAGCTCTTTGAAACTTGACACAATAAAGCAGTTTCAAGTTCTATCTCTATGGTTTGTTTGCTGTTGATGTAGCCCTAAGCAGAGACTGGCGAGAATCACTTTCATGGAAAGGTCCTGCCAAGCTTCCAAAAAACTACGAGTTGCCTGAAATCTCAGCACACACTTTTTCACCCAATCTTGATGAAACTTTCAGGTAATGATCAGTACACCAATCCCACTTGGCTCGCTAAATTTCGTTCTTCTAGGTTAAACCGTTCGTTGGCAGTAACCGGTTTCATTTTGAGGTTTCACTCTGTTTTCTCCCATAGGGATACATGTATTTGGAACTCTAAATCAAACACGGTTTGTGCTAGCTTTTTGAAACGAGAAACAATAAAGCAGTTTCATGTTCTATCTCTATGGTTTGTTTGCTGTTGATGTAGCCCTAAGCAGAGACTGGCGAGAATCAGTTTCATGAAAAGGGCCTGCCATGATTCAAAAAAACTACGAGTTGCCTGAAATCTCAGCAAACACTTTTTCAACCAATCTTGATGATACTTTCAGGTAATGATCAGTACACCAATCCCACTTGGCTCGCCAAATTTCGTTCTGCTAGGTTAAACCGTTTGTTGGCAGTAACCGGTTTCATTTTGAGGTTTCACTCTGTTTTCTCCTATAGAGATACATGTATTTGGAACTCTAAATCAAACATGGTTTGTGCTAGCTCTTTGAAACTTGACACAATAAAGCAGTTTCATGTTCTATCTTTATGGTTCGTTTGGGGTTGATGTAGCCCTAAGCAGAGACTGGCGAGAATCACTTTCATGGAAAGGGCCTGCCAAGCTTCCAAAAAACTACGAGTTGCATGAAATCTCTGCACACACTTTTTCACCCAATCTTGATGATACTTTCAGGTAATAATCAGTACACCAATCCCACTTGGCTCGCCAAATTTCGTTCTTCTAGATTATACCGTTCGTTGGCAGTAACCGGTTTCATTTTGAGGTTTCACTCTGTTTTCTCCTATAGGGATACATGCATTTGGAACTCTAAATCAAACACGGTTTGTGATAGCTCTTTGAAACTTGACAGAATAAAGCAGTTTCAAGTTCTATCTCTATGGTTTGTTTGCTGTTGATGTAGCCCTAAGCAGAGACTGGCGAGAATCACTTTCATGGAAAGGGCCTGCCAAGCTTCCAAAAAACTACGAGTTGCCTGAAATCTCAGCAAACACTTTTTCACCCAATCTTGATGAAACTTTCAGGTAATGATCAGTACAACAATCCCACTTGGCTCGCCAAATTTCGTTCTTCTAGGTTAAACCGTTTGTTGGCAGTAATCGGTTTCATTTAGAGGTTTCACTCTGTTTTCTCCTATAGAGATACATGTATTTGGAACTCTAAATCAAACACGGTTTGTGCTAGCTCTTTGAAACTTGACACAATAAAGCAGTTTCAAGTTCTATCTCTATGGTTTGTTTGCTGTTGATGTAGCCCTAAGCAGAGACTGGCGAGAATCACTTTCATGGAAAGGGCCTGCCAAGCTTCCAAAAAACTACGAGTTGCCTGAAATCTCAGCAAACACTTTTCACCCAATCTTGATGAAACTTTCAGGTAATGATCAGTACACCAATCCCACTTGGCTCGCCAAATTTCGTTCTTCTAGGTTAAACCGTTCGTTGGCAGTAACCGGTTTCATTTTGAGGTTTCACTCTGTTTTCTCCCATATGGATACATGTATTTGGAACTCTAAATCAAACAGGGTTTGTGCTAGCTCTTTGATACTTGACACAAAAAAGCAGTTTTAAGTTCTATCTCTATGGTTTGTTTGGTGTTGATGTAGCCCTAAGCAGAGACTGGCGAGAATCACTTTCATGGAAAGGGCCTGCCAAGCTTCCAAAAAACTACGAGTTGCCTGAAATCTCAGCACACACTTTTTCACCCAATCTTGATGAAACTTTCAGGTAATGATCAGTACACCAATCCCACTTGGCTCGCCAAATTTCGTTCTTCTAGGTTAAACCGTTCGTTGGCAGTAACCGGTTTCATTTTGAGGTTTCACTCTGTTTTCTCCCATAGGGATACATGTATTTGGAACTCTAATTCAAACACGGTTTGTGCTAGCTCTTTGAAACTTGACACAATAAAGCAGTTTCAAGTTCTATCTCTATGGTTTGTTTGCTGTTGATGTAGCCCTAAGCAGAGACTGGCGAGAATCACTTTCATGGAAAGGTCCTGCCAAGCTTCAAAAAACTACGAGTTGCCTGAAATCTCAGCACACACTTTTTCACCCAATCTTGATGAAACTTTCAGGTAATGATCAGTACACCAATCCCACTTGGCTCACCAAATTTCGTTCTTCTAGGTTAAACCGTTCGTTGGCAGTAACCGGTTTCATTTTGAGGTTTCACTCTGTTTTCTCCTATAGGGATACATGTATTTGGAACTCTAAATCAAACACGGTGTGTGCTAGCTTTTTGAAACTTGACAGAATAAAGCAGTTTCAAGTTCTATCTCTATGGTTTGTTTGCTGTTGATGTAGCCCTAAGCAGAGACTGGCGAGAATCACTTTCATGGAAAGGGCCTGCCAAGCTTCCAAAAAACTACGAGTTGCCTGAAATGTCAGCACACACTTTTTCACACAATCTTGAAGATACTTTCAGGTAATGATCAGTACACCAATCCCACTTGGCTCACCAAATTTCGTTCTTCTAGGTTAAACCGTTCGTTGGCAGTAACCGGTTTCATTTTGAGGTTTCACTCTGTTTTCTCCTATAGGGATACATGTATTTGGAACTCTAAATCAAACACGGTTTGTGCTAGCTCTTTGAAACTTGACACAATATAGCAGTTTCAAGTTCTATCATTATGCTTTGTTTCCTGTTGATGTAGCCCTAAGCAGAGACTGGCGAGAATCACTTTTATAGAAAGGGCCTGCCAAGCTTCCAAATACTACGAGTTGCCTTAAATCTGAGCACACACTTTTACACCCAATCTTGATGAAACTTTCAGGTAATGATCAGGACACCAATCCCACTTGGCTCGCCAAATTTCGTTCTTCTAGGTTAAACCGTTCGTTGGCAGTAACCGGTTTCATTTTGAGGTTTCACTCTGTTTTCTCCCATAGGGATACATGTATTTGGAACTCTAAATCAAACACGGTTTGTGCTAGCTCTTTGAAACTTGACACAATAAAGCAGTTTCAAGTTCTGTCTCTATGGTTTGTTTGCTGTTGATGTAGCCCTAAGCAGAGACTGGCGAGAATCACTTTCATGGAAAGGGCCTGCCAAGCTTCCAAAAAACTACGAGTTGCCTGAAATCTCAGCAAACACTTTTCACCCAATCTTGATGAAACTTTCAGGTAATGATCAGTACACCAATCCCACTTGGCTCGCCAAATTTCGTTCTTCTAGTTTAAACCGTTCGTTGGCAGTAACCGGTTTCATTTTGAGGTTTCACTCTGTTTTCTCCTATACGGATACATGTATTTGGAACTCTAAATCAAACACGGTTTGTGCTACCTTTTTGAAACTTGACACAATAAAGCAGTTTCAAGTTCTATCTCTATGGTTTGTTTGCTGTTGATGTAGCCCTAAACAGTGACTGGTGAGAATCACTTTCATGGAAAGGGCCTGCCAAGCTTCCAAAAAACTACGAGTTGCCTGAAATCTCAGCACACACTTTTTCACCCAATCTTGATGATACTTTCAGGTAATGATCAGTACACCAATCCCACTTGGCTCGCCAAATTTCGTTCTTCTAGGTTCAACCGTTTGTTGGCAGTAACCGGTTTCATTTTGAGGTTTCACTCTGTTTTCTCCTATAGAGATACATGTATTTGGAACTCTAAGTCAAACACGGTTTGTGCTAGCTCTTTGAAACTTGACACAATAAAGCAGTTTCAAGTTCTATCTCTATGGTTTGTTTGGTGTTGATGTAGCCCTAAACAGAGACTGGTGAGAATCACTTTCATGGAAAGGGCCTGCCAAGCTTCCAAAAAACTACGAGTTGCCTGAAATCTCAGCACACACTTTTTCACCCAATCTTGATGATACTTTCAGGTAATGATCAGTACACCAATCCCACTTGGCTCGCCAAATTTCGTTCTTCTAGGTTAAACTGTTCGTTGGCAGTAACCGGTTTCATTTTGAGGTTTCACTCTGTTTTCTCCTATAGGGATACATGTATTTGGAACTCTAAATCAAACACGGTTTGTGCTAGCTCTTTGAAACTTGACACAATAAAGCAGTTTCAAGTTCTATCTCTATGGTTTGTTTGCTGTTGATGTAGCCCTAAGCAGAGACTGGCTAGAATCACTTTCATGGAAAGGGCCTGCCAAGATTCCAAAAAACTACGAGTTGCCTGAAATCTCAGCAAACACTTTTTCACCCAATCTTGATGATACTTTCAGGTAATGATCAATACACCAATCCCACTTGGCTCGCCAAATTTCGTTCTTCTAGGTTAAACCGTTTGTTGGCAGTAACCGGTTTCATTTTGAGGTTTCACTGTTTTCTCCTATAGAGATACATGTATTTGGAACTGTAAATCAAACACGGTTTGTGCTAGCTCTTTGAAACTTGACACAATAAAGCAGTTTCAAGTTCTATCTCTATGGTTTGTTTGCTGTTGATGTAGCCCTAAGCAGAGACTGGCGAGAATCACTTTCATGGAAAGGGCCTGCCAAGCTTCCAAAAAACTACGAGTTGTCTGAAATCTCAGCACACACTTTTTCACCCAATCTTGATAAAACTTTCAGGTAATGATCAGTACACCAATCCCACTTGGCTCGCTAAATTTCGTTCTTCTAGGTTAAACCGTTCGTTGGCAGTAACCGGTTTCATTTTGAGGTTTCACTCTGTTTTCTCCCATAGGGATACATGTATTTGGAACTCTAAATCAAACACGGTTTGTGCTAGCTTTTTGAAACGTGAAACAATAAAGCAGTTTCATGTTCTATCTCTATGGTTTGTTTGCTGTTGATGTAGCCCTAAACAGAGACTGGCGAGAATCAGTTTCATGAAAAAGGCCTGCCATGATTCAAAAAAACTACGAGTTGCCTGAAATCTCAGCAAACACTTTTTCAACCAATCTTGATGTTACTTTCAGGTAATGATAAGTACACCAATCCCACTTGGCTCGCCAAATTTCGTTCTGCTAGGTTAAACCGTTTGTTGGCAGTAACCGGTTTCATTTTGAGGTTTCACTCTGTTTTCTCCTATAGAGATACATGTATTTGGAACTCTAAATCAAACATGGTTTGTGCTAGCTCTTTGAAACTTGACACAATAAAGCAGTTTCAAGTTATATCTTTATGGTTTGTTTGGTGTTGATGTAGCCCTAAGCAGAGACTGGCGAGAATCACTTTCATGGAAAGGGCCTGCCAAGCTTCCAAAAAACTACGAGTTGCATGAAATCTCTGCACACACTTTTTCACCCAATCTTGATGATACTTTCAGGTAATAATCAGTACACCAATCCCACTTGGCTCGCCAAATTTCGTTCTTCTAGATTATACCGTTTGTTGGCAGTAATCGGTTTCATTTTGAGGTTTCACTCTGTTTTCTCCTATAGAGATACATGTATTTGGAACTCTAAATCAAACACGGTTTGTGCTAGCTCTTTGAAACTTGACACAATAAAGCAGTTTCAAGTTCTATCTCTATGGTTTGTTTGCTGTTGATGTAGCCCTAAGCAGAGACTGGCGAGAATCACTTTCATGGAAAGGGCCTGCCAAGCTTCCAAAAAACTACGAGTTGCCTGAAATCTCAGCACACACTTTTTCACCCAATCTTGATGAAACTTTCAGGTAATGATCAGTACACCAATCCCACTTGGCTCGCCAAATTTTGTTCTTCTAGGTTAAACCGTTCGTTGGCAGTAACCGGTTTCATTTTGAGATTTCACTCTGTTTTCTCCTATAGGGATACATGTATTTGGAACTCTAAATCAAACACGGTTTGTGCTAGCTCTTTGAAACTTGACACAATATAGCAGTTTCAAGTTCTATCATTATGCTTTGTTTGTTGTTGATGTAGCCCTAAGTACAGACTGGCGAGAATCACTTTCATGGAAAGGGCCTGCCAAGCTTCCAAAAAACTACGAGTTGCCTGAAACCTCAGCACACACTTTTTCACCAAATCTTGATGAAACTTTCAGGTAATGATCAGGACACCAATCCCACTTGGCTCGCCAAATTTCGTTCTTCTAGGTTAAACCGTTCGTTGGCAGTAACCGGTTTCATTTTGAGGTTTCACTCTGTTTTCTCCCATAGGGATACATGTATTTGGAACTCTAAATCAAACACGGTTTGTGCTAGCTCTTTGAAACTTGACACAATAAAGCAGTTTCAAGTTCTATCTCTATGGTTTGTTTGCTGTTGATGTAGCCCTAAGCAGAGACTGGCGAGAATGACTTTCATGGAAAGGGCCTGCCAAGCTTCCAAAAAACTACGAGTTGCCTGAAATCTCAGCAAACACTTTTCACCCAATCTTGATGAAACTTTCAGGTAATGATCAGTACACCAATCCCACTTGGCTCGCCAAATTTCGTTCTTCTAGTTTAAATCGTTCGTTGGCAGTAACCGGTTTCATTTTGAGGTTTCACTCTGTTTTCTCCTATACGGATACATGTATTTGGAACTCTAAATCAAACACGGTTTGTGCTACCTTTTTGAAACTTGACACAATAAAGCAGTTTCAAGTTCTATCTGTATGGTTTGTTTGCTGTTGATGTAGCCCTAAGCAGAGACTGGCGAGAATCACTTTCATGGAAAGGGCCTGCCAAGCTTCCAAAAAACTACGAGTTGCCTGAAATCTCAGCACACACTTTTTCACCAAATCTTGATGAAACTTTAAGGTAATGATCAGTACACCAATCCCACTTGGCTCGCCAAATTTCGTTCTTCTAGGTTAAACCGTTTGTTGGCAGTAACCGGTTTCATTTTTAGGTTTCACTCTGTTTTCTCCCATAGGGATACATGTATTTGGAACTCTAAATCAAACACGGTTTGTGCTAGCTCTTTGAAACTTGACACAATAAAGCAGTTTCAAGTTCTATCTCTATGGTTTGTTTGCTGTTGATGTAGCCCTAAGCAGAGACTGGCGAGAATCACTTTCATGGAAAGGGCCTGCCAAGATTCCAAAAAACTACGAGTTGCCTGAAATCTCAGCAAACATTTTTTCACCCAATCTTGATGATACTTTCAGGTAATGATCACTACACCAATCCCACTTGGCTCGCCAAATTTCGTTCTTCTAGGTTAAACCGTTTGTTGGCAGTAACCGGTTTCATTTTGAGGTTTCACTGTTTTCTCCTATAGAGATACATGTATTTGGAACTCTAAATCAAACACGGTTTGTGCTAGCTCTTTGAAACTTGACACAATAAAGCAGTTTCAAGTTCTATCTCTATGGTTTGTTTGCTGTTGATGTAGCCCTAAGCAGAGACTGGCGAGAATCACTTTCATGGAAAGGGCCTGCAAAGCTTCCAAAAAACTACGAGTTGTCTGAAATCTCAGCACACACTTTTTCACCCAATCTTGATAAAACTTTCAGGTAATGATCAGTACACCAATCCCACTTGGCTCGCTAAATTTCGTTCTTCTAGGTTAAACCGTTCGTTGGCAGTAACCGGTTTCATTTTGAGGTTTCACTCTGTTTTCTCCCATAGGGATACATGTATTTGGAACTCTAAATCAAACACGGTTTGTGATAGCTTTTTGAAACGTGAAACAATAAAGCAGTTTCATGTTCTCTCTCTATGGTTTGTTTGCTGTTGATGTAGCCCTAAGCAGAGACTGGCGAGAATCAGTTTCATGAAAAGGGCCTGCCATGATTCAAAAAAACTACGAGTTGCCTGAAATCTCAGCAAACACTTTTTCAACCAATCTTGATGATACTTTCAGGTAATGATCAGTACACCAATCCCACTTGGCTCGCCAAATTTCGTTCTGCTAGGTTAAACCGTTTGTTGGCAGTAACCGGTTTCATTTTGAGGTTTCACTCTGTTTTCTCCTATAAGAATAGATGTATTTGGAACTCTAAATCAAACACGGTTTGTGCTAGCTCTTTGAAACTTGACACAATAAAGCAGTTTCAAGTTCTATCTCTATGGTTTCTTTGCTGTTGATGTAGCCCTAAGCAGAGACTGGCGAGAATCACTTTCATGGAAAGGGCCAGCCAAGCTTCCAAAAAACTACGAGTTGCCTGAAATCTCAGCAAACACTTTTCACCCAATCTTGATGAATCTTTCAGGTAATGATCAGTACACCAATCCCACTTGGCTCGCCAAATTTCATTCTTCTAGGTTAAACCGTTCGTTGGCAGTAACCGGTTTCATTTTGAGGTTTCACTCTGTTTTCTCCTATAGGGATACATGTATTTGGAACTGTAAATCAAACACGGTTTGTGCTAGCTCTTTGAAACTTGACACAATAAAGCAGTTTCAAGTTTTATCTCTATGGTTTGTTTGCTGTTGATGTAGCCCTAAGCAGAGACTGGCGAGAATCACTTTCATGGAAAGGGCCTGCCAAGCTTCCAAAAAACTACGAGTTGCCTGAAATCTCAGCACACACTTTTTCACCCAATCTTGATGAAACTTTTAGGTAATGATAAGTACACCAATCCCACTTGTCTCGCCAAATTTCGTTCTTCTAGTTTAAACCGTTCTTTGGCAGTAACCGGTTTCATTTTGAGGTTTCACTCTGTTTTCTCCTACAGGGATACATGTATTTGGAACTCTAAATCAAAAACGGTTTGTGCTAGCTCTTTGAAACTTGACACAATAAAGCAGTTTTAAGTTCTATCTCTATGGTTTGTTTGCTGTTGATGTAGCCCTAAGCAGAGACTTGCGAGAATCACTTTCAATGAAAGGGCCTGCCAAGCTTCCAAAAAACTACGAGTTGCCTGAAATCTCAGCACACACTTTTTCACCCAATCTTGATGAAACTTTCAGGTAACGATCAGTACACCAATCCCACTTGGCTTGCCAAATTTCGTTCTTCTAGGTTAAACCGTTCGTTGGCAGTAACCGGTTTCATTTTGAGGTTTCACTCCGTTTTCTCCCATAGGGATACATGTATTTGGAACTCTAAATCAAACACGGTTTGTGCTAGCTCTTTGAAACTTGACACAATAAAGCAGTTTCAAGTTCTATCTCTATGGTTTATTTGCTGTTGATGTAGCCCTAAGCAGAGACTGGCAAGAATCACTTTCATGGAAAGGGCCTGCCAAGCTTCCAAAAAACTACGAGTTGCCTGAAATCTCAGCACACACTTTTTCACCCAATCTTGATGAAACTTTCAGGTAATGATCAGTACACCAATTCCACTTGGCTCGCCAAATTTCGTTCTTCTAGGTTAAACCGTTTGTTGGCAGTAACCGGTTTCATTTTGAGGTTTCACTCTGTTTTCTAATATAGGGATACATGTATTTGGAACTCTAAATCAAACACGGTTTGTGCTAGCACTTTGAAACTTGACAGAATAAAGCAGTTTGAAGTTCTATCTCTATGGTTTGTTTGCTGTTGATGTAGCCCTAAGCAGAGACTGGCGAGAATCACTTTCATGGAAAGGGCCTGCCAAGCTTCCAAAAAACTACGAGTTGCCTGAAATCTCAGCACACACTTTTTCACCCAATCTTGATGAAACTTTCAGGTAATGATCAGTACACCAATCCCACTTGACTCGCCAATTTCGTTCTTCTAGGTTAAACCGTTCGTTGGCAGTAACCGGTTTCATTTTGAGGTTTCACTCTGCTTTCTCCCATAGGGATACATGTATTTGGAACTCTAAATCAAACACGGTTTGTGCTAGCTCTTTGAAACTTGACACAATAAAGCAGTTTCAAGTTCTATCTCTATGGTTTGTTTGCTGTTGATGTAGCCCTAAGCAGAGACTGGCAAGAATCACTTTCATGGAAAGGGCCTGCCAAGCTTCCAAAAAACTACGAGTTGCCTGAAATCTCAGCACACACTTTTTCACCCAATCTTGATGAAACTTTCAGGTAATGATCAGTACACCAATCCCACTTGGCTCGCCAAATTTTGTTCTTCTAGGTTAAACCGTTCGTTGGCAGTAACCGGTTTCATTTTGAGATTTCACTCTGTTTTCTCCTATAGGGATACATGTATTTGGAACTCTAAATCAAACACGGTTTGTGCTAGCTCTTTGAAACTTGACACAATATAGCAGTTTCAAGTTCTGTCATTATGCTTTGTTTGTTGTTGATGTAGCCCTAAGTACAGACTGGCGAGAATCACTTTCATGGAAAGGGCCTGCCAAGCTTCCAAAAAACTACGAGTTGCCTGAAACCTCAGCACACACTTTTTCACCAAATCTTGATGAAACTTTCAGGTAATGATCAGGACACCAATCCCACTTGGCTCGCCAAATTTCGTTCTTCTAGGTTAAACCGTTCGTTGGCAGTAACCGGTTTCATTTTGAGGTTTCACTCTGTTTTCTCCCATAGGGATACATGTATTTGGAACTCTAAATCAAACACGGTTTGTGCTAGCTCTTTGAAACTTGACACAATAAAGCAGTTTCAAGTTCTATCTCTATGGTTTGTTTGCTGTTGATGTAGCCCTAAGCAGAGACTGGCGAGAATGACTTTCATGGAAAGGGCCTGCCAAGCTTCCAAAAAACTACGAGTTGCCTGAAATCTCAGCAAACACTTTTCACCCAATCTTGATGAAACTTTCAGGTAATGATCAGTACACCAATCCCACTTGGCTCGCCAAATTTCGTTCTTCTAGTTTAAATCGTTCGTTGGCAGTAACCGGTTTCATTTTGAGGTTTCACTCTGTTTTCTCCTATACGGATACATGTATTTGGAACTCTAAATCAAACACGGTTTGTGCTACCTTTTTGAAACTTGACACAATAAAGCAGTTTCAAGTTCTATCTGTATGGTTTGTTTGCTGTTGATGTAGCCCTAAGCAGAGACTGGCGAGAATCACTTTCATGGAAAGGGCCTGCCAAGCTTCCAAAAAACTACGAGTTGCCTGAAATCTCAGCACACACTTTTTCACCAAATCTTGATGAAACTTTAAGGTAATGATCAGTACACCAATCCCACTTGGCTCGCCAAATTTCGTTCTTCTAGGTTAAACCGTTTGTTGGCAGTAACCGGTTTCATTTTTAGGTTTCACTCTGTTTTCTCCCATAGGGATACATGTATTTGGAACTCTAAATCAAACACGGTTTGTGCTAGCTCTTTGAAACTTGACACAATAAAGCAGTTTCAAGTTCTATCTCTATGGTTTGTTTGCTGTTGATGTAGCCCTAAGCAGAGACTGGCGAGAATCACTTTCATGGAAAGGGCCTGCAAAGCTTCCAAAAAACTACGAGTTGTCTGAAATCTCAGCACACACTTTTTCACCCAATCTTGATAAAACTTTCAGGTAATGATCAGTACACCAATCCCACTTGGCTCGCTAAATTTCGTTCTTCTAGGTTAAACCGTTCGTTGGCAGTAACCGGTTTCATTTTGAGGTTTCACTCTGTTTTCTCCCATAGGGATACATGTATTTGGAACTCTAAATCAAACACGGTTTGTGATAGCTTTTTGAAACGTGAAACAATAAAGCAGTTTCATGTTCTCTCTCTATGGTTTGTTTGCTGTTGATGTAGCCCTAAGCAGAGACTGGCGAGAATCAGTTTCATGAAAAGGGCCTGCCATGATTCAAAAAAACTACGAGTTGCCTGAAATCTCAGCAAACACTTTTTCAACCAATCTTGATGATACTTTCAGGTAATGATCAGTACACCAATCCCACTTGGCTCGCCAAATTTCGTTCTGCTAGGTTAAACCGTTTGTTGGCAGTAACCGGTTTCATTTTGAGGTTTCACTCTGTTTTCTCCTATAAGAATAGATGTATTTGGAACTCTAAATCAAACACGGTTTGTGCTAGCTCTTTGAAACTTGACACAATAAAGCAGTTTCAAGTTCTATCTCTATGGTTTCTTTGCTGTTGATGTAGCCCTAAGCAGAGACTGGCGAGAATCACTTTCATGGAAAGGGCCAGCCAAGCTTCCAAAAAACTACGAGTTGCCTGAAATCTCAGCAAACACTTTTCACCCAATCTTGATGAATCTTTCAGGTAATGATCAGTACACCAATCCCACTTGGCTCGCCAAATTTCATTCTTCTAGGTTAAACCGTTCGTTGGCAGTAACCGGTTTCATTTTGAGGTTTCACTCTGTTTTCTCCTATAGGGATACATGTATTTGGAACTGTAAATCAAACACGGTTTGTGCTAGCTCTTTGAAACTTGACACAATAAAGCAGTTTCAAGTTTTATCTCTATGGTTTGTTTGCTGTTGATGTAGCCCTAAGCAGAGACTGGCGAGAATCACTTTCATGGAAAGGGCCTGCCAAGCTTCCAAAAAACTACGAGTTGCCTGAAATCTCAGCACACACTTTTTCACCCAATCTTGATGAAACTTTTAGGTAATGATAAGTACACCAATCCCACTTGTCTCACCAAATTTCGTTCTTCTAGTTTAAACCGTTCTTTGGCAGTAACCGGTTTCATTTTGAGGTTTCACTCTGTTTTCTCCTACAGGGATACATGTATTTGGAACTCTAAATCAAAAACGGTTTGTGCTAGCTCTTTGAAACTTGACACAATAAAGCAGTTTTAAGTTCTATCTCTATGGTTTGTTTGCTGTTGATGTAGCCCTAAGCAGAGACTTGCGAGAATCACTTTCAATGAAAGGGCCTGCCAAGCTTCCAAAAAACTACGAGTTGCCTGAAATCTCAGCACACACTTTTTCACCCAATCTTGATGAAACTTTCAGGTAACGATCAGTACACCAATCCCACTTGGCTTGCCAAATTTCGTTCTTCTAGGTTAAACCGTTCGTTGGCAGTAACCGGTTTCATTTTGAGGTTTCACTCCGTTTTCTCCCATAGGGATACATGTATTTGGAACTCTAAATCAAACACGGTTTGTGCTAGCTCTTTGAAACTTGACACAATAAAGCAGTTTCAAGTTCTATCTCTATGGTTTGTTTGCTGTTGATGTAGCCCTAAGCAGAGACTGGCAAGAATCACTTTCATGGAAAGGGCCTGCCAAGCTTCCAAAAAACTACGAGTTGCCTGAAATCTCAGCACACACTTTTTCACCCAATCTTGATGAAACTTTCAGGTAATGATCAGTACACCAATTCCACTTGGCTCGCCAAATTTCGTTCTTCTAGGTTAAACCGTTTGTTGGCAGTAACCGGTTTCATTTTGAGGTTTCACTCTGTTTTCTAATATAGGGATACATGTATTTGGAACTCTAAATCAAACACGGTTTGTATTAGCTCTTTGAAACTTGACAGAATAAAGCAGTTTCAAGTTCTATCTCTATGGTTTGTTTGCTGTTGATGTAGCCCTAAGCAGAGACTGGCGAGAATCACTTTCATGGAAAGGGCCTGCCAAGCTTCCAAAAAACTACGAGTTGCCTGAAATCTCAGCACACACTTTTTCACCCAATCTTGATGAAACTTTCAGGTAATGATCAGTACACCAATCCCACTTGGCTCGCCAAATTTCGTTCTTCTAGGTTAAACCGTTCGTTGGCAGTAACCGGTTTCATTTTGAGGTTTCACTCTGTTTTCTCCTATAGGGATACATGTATTTGGAACTCTAAATCAAACACGGTTTGTGCTAGCTCTTTGAAACTTGACACAATAAAGCAGTTTCAAGTTCTATCTCTATGGTTTGTTTGCTGTTGATGTAGCCCTAAGCAGAGACTGGCGAGAATCACTTTCATGGAAAGGGCCTGCCAAGCTTCCAAAAAACTACGAGTTGCCTGAAATCTCAGCACACACTTTTTCACCCAATCTTGATGAAACTTTCAGGTAATGATCAGTACACCAATCCCACTTGGCTCGACAAATTTCGTTCTTCTAGGTTAAACCGTTCGTTGTCAGTAACCGGTTTCATTTTGAGGTTTCACTCTGTTTTCTCCTATGGGGATACATGTATTTGGAACTCTAAATCAAACACGGTTTGTGCTAGCTCTTTGAAACTTGACACAATAAAGCAGTTTCAAGTTCTATCTCTATGGTTTGTTTGCTGTTGATGTAGCCCTAAGCAGAGACTGGCAAGAATCACTTTCATGGAAAGGGCCTGCCAAGCTTCCAAAAAACTACGAGTTGCCTGAAATCTCAGCACACACTTTTTCACCCAATCTTGATGAAACTTTCAGGTAATGATCAGTACACCAATTCCACTTGGCTCGCCAAATTTCGTTCTTCTAGGTTAAACCGTTTGTTGGCAGTAACCGGTTTCATTTTGAGGTTTCACTCTGTTTTCTAATATAGGGATACATGTATTTGGAACTC
>NW_027523799.1:0-40762 GCF_052094955.1 Ictidomys tridecemlineatus | reverse complement strand
CACAAACCGTGTTTGATTTAGAGTTCCAAATACATGTATCCCTATAGGAGAAAACAGAGTATAACCTAAAAATGAAAACATTTACTGCAAACGAACGGTTTAACCTAGTAGAACGAAATTAGGTTAGCCAAGTGGTTTTGGTGTACTGATCATTACCTGAAAGAATCATAAAGATTGGGTGAAAAAATGTTTGCTGAGATTTCAGGCAACTCGTTGTTTTTTGGAAGCTTGGCAACCCCTTTCCATGAAAGTGATTTTCGCCAGTCTCTGCTTAGGGCTACATCAACAGCACACAAACCATAGAGATAGAACTTGAAAATGCTTTATTGTGTCAAGATTCAAAGAGCTAGCACAATCCGTGTTTGATTTAGAGTTCCAAATACATGTATCTCTATAGGAGAAAACAGAGTGAAACCTAAAAATGAAAACGGTTACTGCAAACGAACGGTTTAACCTAGAAGAACGAAATTTGGTGAACCAAGTGGTTTTGGTGTACTGATCATTACCTGAAAAAATCATCAAGATTGGCAGAAAAATGTTTTGCTGAGATTTCAGGCAACTCGTAGTTTTTTGGAAACTTGGCAACCCCTTTCCATGAAAGTGATTTTCGCCAGTCTCTGCTTAGGGCTACATCAACAGCATACAAAGCATAGAGATAGAACTGGAAACTGCTTTATTGTTTCAAGTTTCAAAGAGCTAGCACGAACTGTGTTTGATTTAGAGTTCCAAATACATGTATCCCTATAGGAGAAAACAGAGTGAAACCTAAAAATGAAAACGGTTACTGCAAACGAACGGTTTAACCTAGAAGAACGAAATTTGGTGAGCCAAGTGGTTTTTGTGAACTGATCATTACCTGAAAGAATCATCAAGATTGGGTGAAAAAATGTTTGCTGAGATTTCAGGCAACTCGTAGTTTTTTGGAAGCTTGGCAACCGCTTTCCATGAAAGTGATTTTCGCCAGTCTCTGTTTAGGGCTACATCAACAGCAAACAAAGCATAGAGATAGAACTGGAAACTGCTTTATTGTGTCAAGTTTCAAAGAGCTAGCACAAACCCTGTTTGATTTAGAGTTTCAAATACATGTATTCCTATAGGAGAAAACAGAGTGAAACGTAAAAATGAAAACGATTACTGCAAACGAACGGTTTAACCTAGAAGAACGAAATTTGGTGAGCCAAGTGGTTTTGGTGAACTGATCATTACCTGAAAGAATCATCAAGATTGGGTGAAAAAATGTTTGCTGAGATTTCAGGCAACTCGTAGTTTTTTGGAAGCTTGGCAACCCCTTTCCATGAAAGTGATTTTCGCCAGTCTCTGCTTAGGGCTTCATCAACAGCAAACAAAGCATAGAGATAGAACTTGAAACTGCTTTATTGTGTCAAGTTTCAAAGAGCTAGCACAAACCGTGTTTGATTTAGAGTTCCAAAAACATGTATCCCTATAGGAGAAAACAGAGTATAACCTGAAAATGAAAACATTTACTGCAAACGAACGGTTTAACCTAGAAGAACGAAATTTGGTTAGCCAAGTGGTTTTGGTGTACTGATCATTACCTGAAAGTATCATAAAGATTGGGTGAAAAAATGTTTGCTGAGATTTCAGGCAACTCGTAGTTTTTGGAAGCTTGGCAACCCCTTTCCATGAAAGTGATTTTCGCCAGTCTCTGCTTAGGGCTACATCAACAGCACACAAACCATAGAGATAGAACTTGAAAATGCTTTATTGTGTCAAGTTTCATAGAGCTAGCAAAAACCGTGTTTGATTTAGAGTTCCAAATACATGTATCCCTATAGGAGAAAACAGAGTGAAATCTAAAAATGAAAACGGTTACTGCAAACGAACGGTTTAACCTAGAAGAACGAAATTTGGTGAGCCAGGTGGTTTTGGTGTACTGATCATTACCTGAAAAAATCATCAAGATTGGCAGAAAAATTTTTGCTGAGATTTCTGGCAACTCGTAGTTTTTTGGAAGCTTGGCAACCGCTTTCCATGAAAGTGATTTTCGCCAGTCTCTGTTTAGGGCTACATCAACAGCAAACAAAGCATAGAGATAGAACTGGAAACTGCTTTATTGTTTCAAGTTTCAAAGAGCTAGCACGAACTGTGTTTGATTTAGAGTTCCAAATACATGTATCCCTATAGGAGAAAACACAGTGAAACCTAAAATTGAAAACGGTTATTGCAATTGAACGGTTTAACCTAGAAGAACGAAATTTGGTGAGCCAAGTGGTTTTTGTGAACTGATCATTACCTGAAAGAATCATCAAGATTGGGTGAAAAAATGTTTGCTGAGATTTCAGGCAACTCGTAGTTTTTTGGAAGCTTGGCAACCCCTTTCCATGAAAGTGATTTTCGCCAGTCTCTGCTTAGGGCTTCATCAACAGCAAACAAAGCATGGAGATAGAACTTGAAACTGCTTTATTGTGTCAAGTTTCAAAGAGCTAGTACAAACCGTGTTTGATTTAGAGTTCCAAATACATGTATCCCTATAGGAGAAAACAGAGTATAACCTGAAAATGAAAACTTTTACTGCAAACGAACGGTTTAACCTAGAAGGACGAAATTTGGTGAGCCAAGTGGTTTTGGTGTACTGATCATTACCTGAAAGAATCATAAAGATTGAGTGAAAAAATGTTTGCTGAGATTTCAGGCAACTCGTTGTTTTTTGGAAGCTTGGCAACCCCTTTCCATGAAAGTGATTTTCGCCAGTCTCTGCTTAGGGCTTCATCAACACAAACAAAGCATAGAGATAGAACTTGAAACTGCTTTATTGTGTCAAGTTTCAAAGAGCTAGCAAAAACCGTGTTTGATTTAGAGTTCCAAATACATGTATCCTTATAGGAGACAACAGAGTGAAACCTAAAAATGAAAACGGTTACTGCAAACGAACGGTTTAACCTAGAAGAACGAAATTTGGTGAGCCAAGTGGTTTTGGTGTACTGATCATTACCTGAAAGAATCATCAAGATTGGGTTAGAAAATATTTGCTGAGATTTCTGGCAACTCATAGTTTTTTGGAAGCTTGGCAACCCCTTTCCATGAAAGGGATTTTCGCCAGTCTCTGCTTAGGGCTACATCAACAGCAAACAAACCATAGAGATAGAACTGGAAACTGCTTTATTGTGTCAAGGTTCAAAGAGCTAGCACAAACCGTGTTTGATTTAGGGTTCCAAATACATGTATCCCTATAGGAGAAAACAGAGTGAAACCTAAAAATGAAAACGGTTACTGCAAACGAACGGTTTAACCTAGAAGAACGAAATTTGGTGAGCCAAGTGGTTTTGGTGTACTGATCATTACTTGAAAGAATCATCAAAATTGGGTTGAAAAAATGTTTGCTGAGATTTCAGGCAACTCGTAGTTTTTTGGAAGCTTGGCAACCCCTTTCCATGAAAGTGATTTTCGCCAGTCTCTGCTTAGGGCTACATCAACAGCACACAAACCATAGAGATAGAACTTGAAAATGCTTTATTGTGTCAAGATTCAAAGAGCTAGCACAATCCGTGTTTGATTTAGAGTTCCAAATACATGTATCTCTATAGGAGAAAACAGAGTGAAACCTAAAAATGAAAACGGTTACTGCAAACGAACGGTTTAACCTAGAAGAACGAAATTTGGTGAACCAAGTGGTTTTGGTGTACTGATCATTACCTGAAAAAATCATCAAGATTGGCAGAAAAATGTTTGCTGAGATTTCAGGGAACTCGTAGTTTTTTTTGGAAACTTGGCAACCCCTTTCCATTAAAGTGATTTTCGCCAGTCTCTGCTTAGGGCTACATCAACAGCAAACAAAGCATAGAGATAGAACTGGAAACTGCTTTATTGTTTCAAGTTTCAAAGAGCTAGCACGAACTGTGTTTGATTTAGAGTTCCAAATACATGTATCCCTATAGGAGAAAACAGAGTGAAACCTAAAAATGAAAACGGTTACTGCAAACGAACGGTTTAACCTAGAAGAACGAAATTTGGAGAGCCAAGTGGTTTTTGTGAACTGATCATTACCTGAAAGAATCATCAAGATTGGGTGGGAAAATGTTTGCTGAGATTTCAGGCAACTCGTAATTTTTTGGAAGCTTGGCAACCGCTTTCCATGAAAGTGATTTTCGCCAGTCTCTGTTTAGGGCTACATCAACAGCAAACAAAGCATAGAGATAGAACTGGAAACTGCTTTATTATGTCAAGTTTCAAAGAGCTAGCACAAACCCTGTTTGATTTAGAGTTTTAAATACATGTATTCCTATAGGAGAAAACAGAGTTAAACGTAAAAATGAAAACGATTACTGCAAACGAACGGTTTAACCTAGAAGAACGAAATTTGGTGAGCCAAGTGGTTTTGGTGAACTGATCATTACCTGAAAGAATCATCAAGATTGGGTGAAAAAATGTTTGCTGAGATTTCAGGCAACTCGTAGTTTTTTGGAAGCTTGGCAACCCCTTTCCATGAAAGTGATTTTCGCCAGTCTCTGCTTAGGGCTACATCAACAGCACACAAACCATAGAGATAGAACTTGAAAATGCTTTATTGTGTCAAGATTCAAAGAGCTAGCACAATCCGTGTTTGATTTAGAGTTCCAAATACATGTATCCCTATAGGAGAAAACAGAGTGAAACCTAAAAATGAAAACAGTTACTGCAAACGAACGGTTTAACCTAGAAGAACGAAATTTGGTGAGCCAAGTGGTTTTGGTGTACTGATCATTACCTGATAGAATCATCAAGATTGGGAGAAAAAATGTTTGCTGAGATTTCAGGCAACTCGTAGTTTTTTGGAAGCTTGGCAACCCCTTTCCATGAAAGTGATTTTCGCCAGTCTCTGCTTAGGGCTTCATCAACACAAACAAAGCATAGAGATAGAACTTGAAACTGCTTTATTGTGTCAAGTTTCAAAGAGCTAGCAAAAACCGTGTTTGATTTAGAGTTCCAAATACATGTATCCCTATAGGAGAAAACAGAGTGAAACCTAAAAATGAAAACGGTTACTGCAAACGAACGGTTTAACCTAGAAGAACGAAATTTGGTGAGCCAAGTGGTTTTGGTGTACTGATCATTACCTGAAAAAATCATCAAGATTGGCAGAAAAATTTTTGCTGAGATTTCTGGCAACTCGTAGTTTTTTGGAAACTTGGCAACCCGTTTCCATGAAAGTGATTTTCGCCAGTCTCTGCTTAGGGCTACATCAACAGCAAACAAAGCATAGAGATAGAACTGGAAACTGCTTTATTGTTTCAAGTTTCAAAGAGCTAGCACAAACTGTGTTTGATTTAGAGTTCCAAATACATGTATCCCTATAGGAGAAAACAGAGTGAAACCTAAAAATGAAAACGGTTACTGCAAACGAACGGTTAAACCTAGAAGAACGAAATTTGGTGAGCCAAGTGGTTTTGGTGTACTGATCATTACCTGAAAGAATAATCAAGATTGGGTGAAAAATGTTCGCTGAGATTTCAGGCAACCCGTAGTTTTTTGGAAGCATGGCAACTCCTTTCCATAAAAGTGATTTTCGCCAGTCTCTGCTTAGGGCTACATCAACAGCAAACAAAGCATAGAGATAGAACTTGAAACTGCTTTATTGTGTCAAGTTTCAAAGAGCTAGCACAAACCGTGTTTGATTTAGAGTTCCAAATACATGTATCCCTATAAAAGAAAACAGAGTGAAACCTAAAAATGAAAACGGTTACTGCAAACGAACGGTTTAACCTAGAAGAACGAAATTTGGTGAGCCAAGTGGTTTTGGTGTACTGATCATTACCTGAAAGAATCATCAAGTTTGGGTGAAAAATGTTTGCTGAGATTTCAGGCAAATCGTAGTTTTTTGGAAGCTTGGCAACGCCTTTCCATGAAAGTGATTTTCGCCAGTCTCTACTTAGGGCTACATCAACAGCAAACAAAGCCTAGAGACAGAAGTGGAAACTGCTTTATTGTGTCAAGTTTCAAAGAGCTACCACAAACCGTGTTTGATTTAGAGTTCCAAATACATGTATCCCTATAGGAGAAAACAGAGGGAAACCTAAAAATGAAAACGGTTACTGCAAACGAACGGTTTAACCTAGAAGAACGAAATTTGGTGAGCCAAGTGGTTTTCGTGTACTGATCATTACCTGAAAGAATCATCAAGATTGGGTGAAAAATGTTTGCTGAGATTTCAGGCAACTCGTAGTTTTTTGGAAGCATGGCAACTCCTTTCCATAAAAGTGATTTTCGCCAGTCTCTGCTTAGGGCTACATCAACAGCAAACAAAGCATAGAGATAGAACTTGAAACTGCTTTATTGTGTCAAGTTTCAAAGAGCTAGCACAAACCGTGTTTGATTTAGAGTTCCAAATACATGTATCCCTATAGGAGAAAACAGAGTGAAACCTAAAAATGAAAACGGTTACTGCAAACGATCGGTTTAACCTAGAAGAACGAAATTTGGTGAGCCAAGTGGTTTTGGTGTACTGATCATTACCTGAAAGAATCATCAAGATTGGGAGAAAAAATGTTTGCTGAGATTTCAGGCAACTCGTAGTGTTTTGGAAGCTTGGCAACCCCTTTCCATGAAAGTGATTTTAGCCAGTCTCTGATTAGGGCTTCATCAACAGCAAACAAAGCATAGAGAGAGAACTTGAAACTGCTTTATTGTGTCAAGTTTCAAATTGCTAGCACAAACCGTGTTTGATTTAGAGTTCCAAATACATGTATCCCTATAAAAGAAAACAGAGTGAAACCTAAAAATGAAAACGGTTACTGCAAACGAACGGTTTAACCTAGAAGAACGAAATTTGGTGAGCCAAGTGGTTTTGGTGTACTGATCATTACCTGAAAGAATCATCACGTTTGGGTGAAAAATGTTTGCTGAGATTTCAGGCAACTCGTGGTTTTTTGGAAGCTTGGCAACCCCTTTCCATGAAAGTGATTTTCGCCAGTCTCTGCTTAGGGCTACATCAACAGCAAACAAAGCATAGAGATAGAAATGGAAACTGCTTTATTGTGTCAAGTTTTAAAGAGCTAGCACAAACCGTGTTTTATTTAGAGTTCCAAATACATGTATCCCTATAGGAGAAAACAGAGTGAAACCTAAAAATGAAAACGGTTACTGCAAACGAACGGTTTAACCTAGAAGAACGAAATTTGGTGAGCCAAGTGGTTTTGGTGTACTGATCATTACCTGAAAGAATCATCAAGATTGGGAGAAAAATGTTTGCTGAGATTTCAGGCAACTCGTAGTTTTTTGGAAGCTTGGCAACCACTTTCCATGAAAGTGATTTTCCCAGTCTCTGCTTAGGGCTACATCAACAGCAAACAAAGCATAGATATATAACTGGAAACTACTTTATTGTGTCAAGTTTCAAAGAGCTAGCACAAACCGTGTTCGATTTAGAGTTTCAAATACATGTATCCCTATAGGAGAAAACAGACTGAAACCTAAAAATGAAAACGGTTACTGCAAACGAACGGTTTAACCTAGAAGAACGAAATTTGGTGAGCCAAGTGGTTTTGGTGAACTGATCATTACCTGAAAGATCATCAAGATTGGGTGAAAAAATGTTTGCTGAGATTTCAGGCAACTCGTTGTTTTTTGGAAGCTTGGCAACCCCTTTCCATGAAAGTGATTTTCGCCAGTCTCTGCTTAGGGCTACATCAACAGCAAACAAAGCATAGAGATAGAACTGGAAACTGCTTTATTGTGTCAAGTTTCAAAGAGCTAGCACAAACCGTGTTTGATTTAGAGTTCCAAATACATGTATCCCTATAGGAGAAAACAGAGTGTAACCTAAAAATGAAAACATTTACTACAAACGAACGGTTTAACCTAGAAGAACGAAATTTGGTGAGCCAAGTGGTTTTGGTGTACTGATCATTACCTGAAAGAATCATGAAGATTGGGTGAAAAAATATTTGCTGAGATTTCAGGCAACTCGTTGTTTTTTGGAAGCTTGGCAACCCCTTTCCATGAAAGTGATTTTCGCCAGTCTCTGCTTAGGGCTACATCAACAGCACACAAACCATAGAGATAGAACTTGAAAATGCTTTATTGTGTCAAGTTTCAAAGAGTTAGCTCAATCCGTGTTTGATTTAGAGTTCCAAATACATGTATCCCTACAGGACAAAACAGAGTGAAACCTAAAAATGAAAACGGTTACTGCAAACGAACGGTTTAACCTAGAAGAACGAAATTTGGTGAGCCAAGTGGTTTTGGTGTACTGATCATTACCTGAAAGAATCATCAAGATTGGGAGAAAAAATGTTTGCTGAGATTTCAGGCAACTCGTAGTTTTTTGGAAGCTTGGCAACCCCTTTCCATGAAAGTGATTTTCGCCATTCTCTGCTTAGGGCTTCATCAACAGCAAACAAAGCATAGAGATAGAACTTGAAACTGCTTTATTGTGTCAAGTTTCAAAGAGCTAGCACAAACCGTGTTTGATTTAGAGTTCCAAATACATGTATCCCTATAGGAGAAAACAGAGTATAACCTAAAAATGAAAACATTTACTGCAAACGAACGGTTTAATCTAGAAGAGCGAAATTAGGTTAGCCAAGTGGTTTTGGTGTACTGATCATTACCTGAAAGAATCATAAAGATTGGGTGAAAAAATGTTTGCTGAGATTTCAGGCAACTCGTTGTTTTTTGGAAGCTTGGCAACCCCTTTCCATGAAAGTGATTTTCGCCAGTCTCTGCTTAGGGCTACATCAACAGCACACAAACCATAGAGATAGAACTTGAAAATGCTTTATTGTGTCAAGATTCAAAGAGCTAGCACAATCCGTGTTTGATTTAGAGTTCCAAATACATGTATCTCTATAGGAGAAAACAGAGTGAAACCTAAAAATGAAAACGGTTACTGCAAACGAACGGTTTAACCTAGAAGAACGAAATTTGGTGAACCAAGTGGTTTTGGTGTACTGATCATTACCTGAAAAAATCATCAAGATTGGCAGAAAAATGTTTGCTGAGATTTCAGGCAACTCGTAGTTTTTTTGGAAACTTGGCAACCCCTTTCCATGAAAGTGATTTTTGCCAGTCTCTGCTTAGGGCTACATTAACAGCAAACAAAGCATAGAGATAGAACTGGAAACTGCTTTATTGTTTCAAGTTTCAAAGAGCTAGCACGAACTGTGTTTGATTTAGAGTTCCAAATACATGTATCCCTATAGGAGAAAACAGAGTGAAACCTAAAAATGAAAACGGTTACTGCAAAAGAATGGTTTAACCTAGAAGAACGAAATTTGGTGAGCCAAGTGGTTTTTGTGGACTGATCATTACCTGAAAGAATCATCAAGATTGGGTGAAAAAATGTTTGCTGAGATTTCAGGCAACTCGTAGTTTTTTGGAAGCTTGGCAACCGCTTTCCATGAAAGTGATTTTCGCCAGTCTCTGTTTAGGGCTACATCAACAGCAAACAAAGCATAGAGATAGAACTGCAAACTGCTTTATTATGTCAAGTTTCAAAGAGCTAGCACAAACCCTGTTTGATTTAGAGTTTCAAATACATGTATTCCTATAGGAGAAAACAGAGTGAAACGTAAAAATGAAAACGATTACTGCAAACCAACGGTTTAACCTAGAAGAACGAAATTTGGTGAGCCAAGTGGTTTTGGTGAAGTGATCATTACCTGAAAGAATCATCAAGATTGGGTGAAAAAATGTTTGCTGAGATTTCAGGCAACTCGTAGTTTTTTGGAAGCTTGGCAACACCTTTCAATGAAAGTGATTTTCGCCAGTCTCTGCTTAGGGCTTCATCAACAGCAGACAAAGCATAGAGATAGAACTTGAAACTGCTTTATTGTGTCAAGTTTCAAAGAGCTAGCACAAACCGTGTTTGATTTAGAGTTCCAAATACATGTATCCCTATAGGAGAAAACAGAGTATAACCTGAAAATGAAAACATTTACTGCAAACGAACGGTTTAACCTAGAAGAACGAAATTTGGTTAGCCAAGTGGTTTTGTTGTACTGATCATTACCTGAAAGAATCATAAAGATTGGGTGAAAAAATGTTTGCTGAGATTTCAGGCAACTCGTTGTTTTTTGGAAGCTTGGCAACCCCTTTCCATGAAAGTGATTTTCGCCAGTCTCTGCTTAGGGCTACATCAACAGCACACAAACCATAGAGATAGAACTTGAAAATGCTTTATTGTGTCAAGATTCAAAGAGCTAGCACAATCCGTGTTTGATTTAGAGTTCCAAATACATGTATCCCTATAGGAGAAAACAGAGTGAAACCTAAAAATGAAAACAGTTACTGCAAACGAACGGTTTAACCTAGAAGAACGAAATTTGGTGAGCCAAGTGGTTTTGGTGTACTGATCATTACCTGATAGAATCATCAAGATTGGGAGAAAAAATGTTTGCTGAGATTTCAGGCAACTCGTAGTTTTTTGGAAGCTTGGCAACCCCTTTCCATGAAAGTGATTTTCGCCAGTCTCTGCTTAGGGCTTCATCAACACAAACAAAGCATAGAGATAGAACTTGAAACTGCTTTATTGTGTCAAGTTTCAAAGAGCTAGCAAAAACCGTGTTTGATTTAGAGTTCCAAATACATGTATCCCTATAGGAGAAAACAGAGTGAAACCTAAAAATGAAAACGGTTACTGCAAACGAACGGTTTAACCTAGAAGAACGAAATTTGGTGAGCCAAGTGGTTTTGGTGTACTGATCATTACCTGAAAAAATCATCAAGATTGGCAGAAAAATTTTTGCTGAGATTTCTGGCAACTCGTAGTTTTTTGGAAACTTGGCAACCCGTTTCCATGAAAGTGATTTTCGCCAGTCTCTGCTTAGGGCTACATCAACAGCAAACAAAGCATAGAGATAGAACTGGAAACTGCTTTATTGTTTCAAGTTTCAAAGAGCTAGCACAAACTGTGTTTGATTTAGAGTTCCAAATACATGTATCCCTATAGGAGAAAACAGAGTGAAACCTAAAAATGAAAACGGTTACTGCAAACGAACGGTTTAACCTAGAAGAACGAAATTTGGTGAGCCAAGTGGTTTTTGTGACTGATCATTACCTGAAAGAATCATCAAGATTGGGTGAAAAAATGTTTGCTGAGATTTCAGGCAACTCGTAGTTTTTTGGAAGCTTGGCAACCGCTTTCCATGAAAGTGATTTTCGCCAGTCTCTGTTTAGGGCTACATCAACAGCAAACAAAGCATAGAGATAGAACTGGAAACTGCTTTATTGTGTCAAGTTTCAAAGAGCTAGCACAAACCGTGTTTGATTTAGAGTTTCAAATACATGTATCCCTATAGGAGAAAACAGAGTGAAACCTAAAATGAAAACGGTTACTGCAAACGAACGGTTAAACCTAGAAGAACGAAATTTGGTGAGCCAAGTGGTTTGTGTGTACTGATCATTACCTGAAAGAATAATCAAGATTGGGTGAAAAATGTTCGCTGAGATTTCAGGCAACCCGTAGTTTTTTGGAAGCATGGCAAACTCCTTCCATAAAAGTGATTTTCGCCAGTTTCTGCTTAGGGCTACATCAACAGCAAACAAAGCATAGAGATAGAACTTGAAACTGCTTTATTGTGTCAAGTTTCAAAGAGCTAGCACAAACCGTGATTGATTTAGAGTTCCAAATACATGTATCCCTATAAAAGAAAACAGAGTGAAACCTAAAAATGAAAACGGTTACTGCAAACGAACGGTTTAACCTAGAAGAACGAAATTTGGTGAGCCAAGTGGTTTTGGTGTACTGATCATTACCTGAAAGAATCATCAAGTTTGGGTGAAAAATGTTTGCTGAGATTTCAGGCAACTCGTAGTTTTTTGGAAGCTTGGCAATGCCTTTCCATGAAAGTGATTTTCGCCAGTCTCTACTTAGGGCTACATCAACAGCAAACAAAGCATAGAGACAGAAGTGGAAACTGCTTTATTGTGTCAAGTTTCAAAGAGCTACCACAAACCGTGTTTGATTTAGAGTTCCAAATACATGTATCCCTATAAAAGAAAACAGTGAAACCAAAAAATGAAAACGGTTACTGCAAACGAACGGTTTAACCTAGAAGAACGAAATTTGGTGAGCCAAGTGGTTTTGGTGTACTGATCATTACCTGAAAGAATCATCAAGTTTGGGTGAAAAATGTTTGCTGAGATTTCAGGCAACTCGTGGTTTTTTGGAAGCTTGGCAACCCCTTTCCATGAAAGTCATTTTCGCCAGTCTCTGCTTAGGGCTACATCAACAGCAAACAAAGCATAGAGACAGAAATGGAAACTGCTTTATTGTGTCAAGTTTTAAAGAGCTAGCACAAACCGTGTTTTATTTAGAGTTCCAAATACATGTATCCCTATAGGAGAAAACAGAGTGAAACCTAAAAATGAAAACGGTTACTGCAAACGAACGGTTTAACCTAGAAGAACGAAATTTGGTTAACCAAGTGGTTTTGGTGTACTGATCATTACCTGAAAAAATCATCAAGATTGGCAGAAAAATGTTTGCTGAGATTTCAGGGAACTCGTAGTTTTTTTGGAAACTTGGCAACCCCTTTCCATGAAAGGGATTTTCGCCAGTCTCTGCTTAGGGCTACATCAACAGCAAACAAAGCATAGAGATAGAACTGGAAACTGCTTTATTGTTTCAAGTTTCAAAGAGCTAGCACGAACTGTGTTTGATTTAGAGTTCCAAATACATGTATCCCTATAGGAGAAAACAGAGTGAAACCTAAAAATGAAAACGGTTACTGCAAACGAACGGTTTAACCTAGAAGAACGAAATTTGGTGAGCCAAGTGGTTTTTTTGTGAACTGATCATTACCTGAAAGAATCATCAAGATTGGGTGAGAAAATGTTTGCTGAGATTTCAGGCAACTCGTAGTTTTTTGGAAGCTTGGCAACCCCTTTCCATGAAAGTGATTTTCGCCAGTCTCTGCTTAGGGCTACATCAACAGCAAACAAAGCATAGAGATAGAACTTGAAACTGCTTTATTGTGTCAAGTTTCAAAGAGCTAGCACAAACCGTGTTTGATTTAGAGTTTCAAATACATGTATCCCTATAGGAGAAAACAGAGTGAAACCTAAAAATGAAAACGGTTACTGCAAACGAACGGTTTAACCTAGAAGAACGAAATTTGGTGAGCCAAGTGGTTTTGGTGTACTGATCATTACCTGAAAGAATCATCAAGATTGGGTGAAAAAATGTTTGCTGAGATTTCAGGCAACTCGTAGTTTTTTGGAAGCTTGGCAACCCCTTTCCATGAAAGTGATTTTCGCCAGTCTCTGCTTAGGGCTTCATCAACAGCAAACAAAGCATAGAGATAGAACTTGAAACTGCTTTATTGTGTCAAGTTTCAAAGAGCTAGCACAAACCGTGTTTGATTTAGAGTTCCAAATACATGTATCCCTATAGGAGAAAACAGAGTGAAACCTAAAAATGAAAACGGTTACTGCAAACGAACGGTTTAACCTAGAAGAACGAAATTTGGTGAGCCAAGTGGTTTTGGTGTACTGATCATTACCTGAAAAAATCATCAAGATTGGCAGAAAAATGTTTGCTGAGATTTCAGGCAACTCGTAGTTTTTTGGAAGCTTGGCAACCCCTTTCCATGAAAGTGATTTTCGCCAGTCTCTGCTTAGGGCTACATCAACAGCAAACAAACCATAGAGATAGAACTGGAAACTGCTTTATTGTGTCAAGTTTCAAAGAGCTAGCACAAACCGTGTTTGATTTAGAGTTCCAAATACATGTATCCCTATAGGAGAAAACAGAGTGAAACCTAAAAATGAAAACGGTTACTGCAAACGAACGGTTTAACCTAGAAGAACGAAATTTGGTGAGCCAAGTGGTTTTGGTGTACTGATCATTACCTGAAAGAATCATCAAGATTGGGTGAAAAAATGTTTGCTGAGATTTCAGGCAACTCGTAGTTTTTTGGAAGCTTGGCAACCGCTTTCCATGAAAGTGATTTTCGCCAGTCTCTGTTTAGGGCTACATCAACAGCAAACAAAGCATAGAGATAGAACTGGAAACTGCTTTATTGTGTCAAGTTTCAAAGAGCTAGCACAAACCGTGTTTGATTTAGAGTTTCAAATACATGTATCCCTATAGGAGAAAACAGAGTGAAACCTAAAAATGAAAACGGTTACTGCAAACGAACGGTTTAACCTAGAAGAACGAAATTTGGTGAGCCAAGTGGTTTTGGTGTACTGATCATTACCTGAAAGAATCATCAAGATTGGGTGAAAAATGTTTGCTGAGATTTCAGGCAACTCGTAGTTTTTTGGAAGCTTGGCAACCCCTTTCCATGAAAGTGATTTTCGCCAGTCTCTGCTTAGGGCTACATCAACAGCAAACAAAGCATAGAGATAGAACTGGAAACTGCTTTATTGTGTCAAGTTTCAAAGAGCTAGCACAAACCCTGTTTGATTTAGAGTTTCAAATACATGTATTCCTATAGGAGAAAACAGAGTGAAACGTAAAAATGAAAACGATTACTGCAAACGAACGGTTTAACCTAGAAGAACGAAATTTGGTGAGCCAAGTGGTGTTGGTGAACTGATCATTACCTGAAAGAATCATCAAGATTGGGTGAAAAAATGTTTGCTGAGATTTCAGGCAACTCGTAGTTTTTTGGAAGCTTGGCAACCCCTTTCCATGAAAGTGATTTTCGCCAGTCTCTGCTTAGGGCTTCATCAACAGCAAACAAAGCATAGAGATAGAACTTGAAACTGCTTTATTGTGTCAAGTTTCAAAGAGCTAGCACAAACCGTGTTTGATTTAGAGTTCCAAATACATGTATCCCTATAGGAGAAAACAGAGTATAACCTGAAAATGAAAACATTTACTGCAAACGAACGGTTTAACCTAGAAGAACGAAATTTGGTTAGCCAAGTGGTTTTGGTGTACTGATCATTACCTGAAAGAATCATAAAGATTGGGTGAAAAAATGTTTGCTGAGATTTCAGGCAACTCGTTGTTTTTTGGAAGCTTGGCAACCCCTTTCCATGAAAGTGATTTTCGCCAGTCTCTGCTTAGGGCTTCATCAACACAAACAAAGCATAGAGATAGAACTTGAAACTGCTTTATTGTGTCAAGTTTCAAAGAGCTAGCACAAACCGTGTTTGATTTAGAGTTCCAAATACATGTATCCCTGTAGGAGAAAACAGAGTGAAACCTAAAAATGAAAACGGTTACTGCAAACGAACGGTTTAACCTAGAAGAACGAAATTTGGTGAGCCAAGTGGTTTTGGTGTACTGATCATTACCTGAAAGAATCATCAAGTTTGGGTGAAAAATGTTTGCTGAGATTTCAGGCAACTCGTAGTTTTTTGGAAGCTTGGCAATGCCTTTCCATGAAAGTGATTTTCGCCAGTCTCTACTTAGGGCTACATCAACAGCAAACAAAGCATAGAGACAGAAGTGGAAACTGCTTTATTGTGTCAAGTTTCAAAGAGCTACCACAAACCGTGTTTGATTTAGAGTTCCAAATACATGTATCCCTATAGGAGAAAACAGAGGGAAACCTAAAAATGAAAACGGTTACTGCAAACGAACGGTTTAACCTAGAAGAACAAAATTTGGTGAGCCAAGTGGTTTTGGTGTACTGATCATTACCTGAAAGCATCATCAAGATTGGGAGAAAAATGTTTGCTGAGATTTCAGGCAACTCGTAGTTTTTTGGAAGCTTGGCAACCCCTTTCCATGAAAGTGATTTTCGCCAGTCTCTGCTTAGGGCTACATCAACAGCAAACAAAGCATAGAGATAGAACTGGAAACTGCTTTATTTTTTCAAGTTTCAAAGAGCTAGCACAAACTGTGTTTGATTTAGAGTTCCAAATACATGTATCCCTATAGGAGAAAACAGAGTGAAACCTAAAAATGAAAACGGTTACTGCAAACGAACGGTTAAACCTAGAAGAACGAAATTTGGTGAGGCAAGTGGTTTTTGTGAACTGATCATTACCTTAAAGAATCATCAAGATTGGGTGAAAAAATGTTTGCTGAGATTTCAGGCAACTCGTAGTTTTTTGGTAGCTTAGCAACCCCTTTCCATGAAAGTGATTTTCGCCAGTCTCTGCTTAGGGCTACATCAACAGCAAACAAAGGATAGAGATAGAACTTGAAACTGCTTTATTGTGTCAAGTTTCAAAGAGCTAGCACAAACCGTGTTTGATTTAGAGTTCCCAATACATGTATCCCTATAGGAGAAAACAGAGTGAAACCTAAAAATGAAAACGGTTACTGCAAACGAACGGTTTAACCTAGAAGAACGAAATTTGGTGAGCCAAGTGGTTTTGGTGTACTGATCATTACCTGAAAGAATCATCAAGATTGGGAGAAAAAATGTTTGCTGAGATTTCAGGCAACTCGTAGTGTTTTGGAAGCTTGGCAACCCCTTTCCATGAAAGTGATTTTAGCCAGTCTCTGCTTAGGGCTACATCAACAGCACACAAACCATAGAGATAGAACTTGAAAATGCTTTATTGTGTCAAGATTCAAAGAGCTAGCACAATCCGTGTTTGATTTAGAGTTCCAAATACATGTATCCCTATAGGAGAAAACAGAGTGAAACCTAAAAATGAAAACGGTTACTGCAAACGAACGGTTTAACCTAGAAGAACGAAATTTGGTGAGCCAAGTGGTTTTGGTGTACTGATCATTACCTGAAAAAATCATCAAGATTGGCAGAAAAATTTTTGCTGAGATTTCTGGCAACTCGTAGTTTTTTGGAAACTTGGCAACCCGTTTCCATGAAAGTGATTTTCGCCAGTCTCTGCTTAGGGCTACATCAACAGCAAACAAAGCATAGAGATAGAACTGGAAACTGCTTTATTGTTTCAAGTTTCAAAGAGCTAGCACAAACTGTGTTTGATTTAGAGTTCCAAATACATGTATCCCTATAGGAGAAAACAGAGTGAAACCTAAAAATGAAAACGGTTACTGCAAACGAACGGTTTAACCTAGAAGAACGAAATTTGGTGAGCCAAGTGGTTTTTGTGAACTGATCATTACCTGAAAGAATCATCAAGATTGGGTGAAAAAATGTTTGCTGAGATTTCAGGCAACTCGTAGTTTTTTGGAAGCTTGGCAACCGCTTTCCATGAAAGTGATTTTCGCCAGTCTCTGTTTAGGGCTACATCAACAGCAAACAAAGCATAGAGATAGAACTGGAAACTGCTTTATTGTGTCAAGTTTCAAAGAGCTAGCACAAACCGTGTTTGATTTAGAGTTTCAAATACATGTATCCCTATAGGAGAAAACAGAGTGAAACCTAAAAATGAAAACGGTTACTGCAAACGAACGGTTTAACCTAGAAGAACAAAATTTGGTGAGCCAAGTGGTTTTGGTGTACTGATCATTACCTGAAAGCATCATCAAGATTGGGAGAAAAATGTTTGCTGAGATTTCAGGCAACTGTAGTTTTTTGGAAGCTTGGCAACCCCTTTCCATGAAAGTGATTTTCGCCAGTCTCTGCTTAGGGCTACATCAACAGCAAACAAAGCATAGAGATAGAACTGGAAACTGCTTTATTGTGTCAAGTTTCAAAGAGCTAGCACAAACCGTGTTTGATTTAGAGTTTCAGTTCCAAATACATGTATCCCTATAGGAGAAAACACAGTGAAACCTAAAAATGAAAACGGTTATTGCAATTGAACGGTTTAACCTAGAAGAACGAAATTTGGTGAGCCAAGTGGTTTTGGTGAACTGATCATTACCTAAAAGAATCATCCAGATTGGGTGAAAAAATGTTTGCTAAGATTTCAGGCAACTCGTAGTTTTTTGGAAGCTTGGCAACCCCTTTCCATAAAAGTGATTTTCGCCAGTCTCTGCTTAGGGCTGCAACAACATCAAACAAAGCATATTGAAAGAACTTGAAACTGCTTTATTGTGTCAAGTTTCAAAGAGCTAGCACAAACCGTGTTTGATTTAGAGTTCCAAATACATGTATCCCTATAGGAGAAAACAGAGTGAAACCTAAAAATGAAAACGGTTACTGCAAACGAACGGTTTAACCTAGAAGAACGAAATTTGGTGAGCCAAGTGGTTTTGGTGTACTGATCATTACCTGAAAGAATCATCAAGATTGGGAGAAAAAATGTTTGCTGAGATTTCAGGCAACTCGTAGTGTTTTGGAAGCTTGGCAACCCCTTTCCATGAAAGTGATTTTAGCCAGTCTCTGATTAGGGCTTCATCAACAGCAAACAAAGCATAGAGAGAGAACTTGAAACTGCTTTATTGTGTCAAGTTTCAAAGAGCTAGCACAAACCGTGTTTGATTTAGAGTTACAAATACATGTATCCCTATAAAGAAAACAGAGTGAAACTTAAAACGAAAACGGTTACTGCAAACGAACGGTTTAACCTAGAAGAACGAAATTTGGTGAGCCAAGTGGTTTTGGTGTACTGATCATTACCTGAAAGAATCATCAAGTTTGGGTGAAAAATGTTTGCTGAGATTTCAGGCAACTCGTGGTTTTTTGGAAGCTTGGCAACCCCCTTTCCATGAAAGTGATTTTCGCCAGTCTCTGCTTAGGGCTACATCAACAGCAAACAAAGCATAGAGACAGAAATGGAAACTGCTTTATTTTTTCAAGTTTCAAAGAGCTAGCACAAACTGTGTTTGATTTAGAGTTCCAAATACATGTATCCCTATAGGAGAAAACAGAGTGAAACCTAAAATGAAAACGGTTACTGCAAACGAACGGTTCAACCTAGAAGAACGAAATTTGGTGAGCCAAGTGGTTTTTGTGAACTGATCATTACCTTAAAGAATCATCAAGATTGGGTGAAAAAATGTTTGCTGAGATTTCAGGCAACTCGTAGTTTTTTGGAAGCTTGGCAACCCCTTTCCATGAAAGTGATTTTCGCCAGTCTCTGCTTAGGGCTACATCAACAGCAAACAAAGCATAGAGATAGAACTGGAAACTGCTTTATTGTGTCAAGTTTCAAAGAGCTAGCACAAACCCTGTTTGATTTAGAGTTTCAAATACATGTATCCCTATAGGAGAAAGCAGAGTGAAACCTAAAAATGAAAACGGTTACTGCAAACGAACGGTTTAACCTAGAAGAACGAAATTTGGTGAGCCAAGTGGTTTTCGTGTACTGATCATTACCTGAAAGAATCATCAAGATTGGATGAAAAATGTTTGCTGAGATTTCAGGCAACTTGTAGTTTTTTGGAAGCATGGCAACTCCTTTCCATAAAAGTGATTTTCGCCAGTCTCTGCTTAGGGCTACATCAACAGCAAACAAAGCATAGAGATAGAACTTGAAACTGCTTTATTGTGTCAAGTTTCAAAGAGCTAGCACAAACCGTGTTTGATTTTGAGTTCCCAATACATGTATCCCTATAGGAGAAAACAGAGTGAAACCTAAAAATGAAAACGGTTACTGCAAACGAACGGTTTAACCTAGAAGAACGAAATTTGGTGAGCCAAGTGGTTTTGGTGTACTGATCATTACCTGAAAGAATCATCAAGATTGGGAGAAAAAATGTTTGCTGAGATTTCAGGCAACTCGTAGTGTTTTGGAAGCTTGGCAACCCCTTTCCATGAAAGTGATTTTAGCCAGTCTCTGATTAGAGCTTCATCAACAGCAAACAAAGCATAGAGAGAGAACTTGAAACTGCTTTATTGTGTCAAGTTTCAAAGAGCTAGCACAAACCGTGTTTGATTTAGAGTTCCAAATACATGTATCCCTATAAAAGAAAACAGAGTGAAACCTAAAAATGAAAACGGTTACTGCAAACGAACGGTTTAACCTAGAAGAACGAAATTTGGTGAGCCAAGTGGTTTTGGTGTACTGATCATTACCTGAAAGAATCATCAAGTTTGGGTGAAAAATGTTTGCTGAGATTTCAGGCAACTCGTAGTTTTTTGGAAGCTTGGCAACCCCTTTCCATGAAAGTGATTTTCGCCAGTCTCTGCTTAGGGCTACATCAACAGCAAACAAAGCATAGAGACAGAAATGGAAACTGCTTTATTGTGTCAAGTTTTAAAGAGCTAGCACAAACCGTGTTTTATTTAGAGTTCCAAATACATGTATCCCTATAGGAGAAAACAGAGTGAAACCTAAAAATGAAAACGGTTACTGCAAACGAACGGTTAACCTAGAAGAACGAAATTTGGTGAGCCAAGTTGTTTTGGTGTACTGATCATTACCTGAAAGAATCATCAAGATTGGGAGAAAAATGTTTGCTGAGATTTTCAGGCAACTCGTAGTTTTTTGGAAGCTTGGCAACGCCTTTCCATGAAAGTGATTTTCACCAGTCTCTGCTTAGGGCTACATCAACAGCAAACAAAGCATAGAGATAGAAGTGGAAACTGCTTTATTGTGTCAAGTTTCAAAGAGCTAGCACAAACCGTGTTCGATTTAGAGTTTCAAATACATGTATCCCTATAGGAGAAAAAAGAGTGAAACCTAAAAATGAAAACGGTTACTGCAAACGAACGGTTTAACCTAGAAGAACGAAATTTGGAGAGCCAAGTGGTTTTGGTGAACTGATCATTACCTGAAAGAATCATCAAGATTGGGTGAAAAAATGTTTGCTGAGATTTCAGGAAACTCGTAGTTTTTTGGAAGCTTGGCAACCCCTTTCCATGAAAGTGATTTTCGCCAGTCTCTGCTTAGGCTTCATCAACAGCAAACAAAGCATAGAGATAGAACGTGAAACTGCTTTATTTTGTAAAGTTTCAAAGAGCTAGCACAAACCGTGTTTGATTTAGAGTTCCAAATACATGCATCCCTATAAAAGAAAACAGAGTGAAACCTAAAAATGAAAACGGTTACTGCAAACGAACGGTTTAACCTAGAAGAACGAAATTTGGTGAGCCAAGTGGTTTTGGTGTACTGATCATTACCTGAAAGAATCATCAAGATTGGGTGAAAAATGTTTGCTGAGATTTCAGGCAACCCATAGTTTTTTGAAAGCTTGGCAACCCTTTCCATAAAAGTGATTCTCGCCAGTCTCTGCTTAGGGCTACATCAACAGAAAACAAAGCATAGAGATAGAACTTGAAACTGCTTTATTGTGTCAAGTTTCAAAGAGCTAGCACAAACCGTGTTTGATTTAAAGTTCCAAATACATGTATCCCTATAGGAGAAAACAGAGTGAAACCTAAAAATGAAAACGGTTACTGCAAACGAACGGTTTAACCTAGAAGAACGAAATTTGGTGAGCCAAGTGGTTTTGGTGTACTGATTATTACCTGAAATAATCATTAAGATTGGGTGAAAAATGTTTGCTGAGATTTCAGGCAACTGTAGTTTTTTGGAAGCTTGGCAACCCCTTTCCATGAAAGTGATTTTCGCCACTCTCTGCTTAGGGCTACATAAACAGCACACAAACCATAGAGATAGAACTTGAAACTGCTTTATTGTGTCAAGTTTCAAAGAGGTAGCACAAACCGTGTTGGATTTAGAGTTCCAAATACATGTATCCCTATAGGAGAAAACAGAGTGTAACCTAAAAATGAAAACATTTACTGCAAACGAACGGTTTAACCTACAAGAACGAAATTTGGTGAGCCAAGTGGTTTTGGTGTACTGATCATTACCTGAAAGAATCATGAAGATTGGGTGAAAAAATGTTTGCTGAGAATTCAGGCAACTCATAGTTTTTTGGAAGCTTGGCAACCCCTTTCCATGAAAGTGATTTTCGCCAGTCTCTGCTTAGGGCTACATCAACAGCACACAAACCATAGAGATAGAACTTGAAAATGCTTTATTGTGTCAAGTTTCAGAGAGCTAGCACAAACCGTGTTTGATTTAGAGTTCCAAATACATGTATCCCTATAGGAGAAAACAGAGTGAAACCTAAAAATGAAAACGGTTACGGCAAACGAACGGTTTAACCTAGAAGAACAAAACTTGGTGAGCCAAGTGGGTTTGGTGTACTGATCATTACCTGAAAGAATCATCAAGATTGGGTGAAAAAATGTTTGCTGAGATTTCAGGCAACTCGTAGTTTTTTGGAAGCTTGGCAACCCCTTTCCATGAAAGTGATTTTCGCCAGTCTCTGCTTAGGGCTACATCAACAGCAAACAAAGCATAGAGATAGAACTTGAAACTGCTTGATTGTGTCAAGTTTCAAAGAGCTATCACAAACCGTGTTTGATTTAGAGTTCCAAATACATGTATTTCTGTAGGAGAAAACAGAGTGAAACCTAAAAATGAAAACGGTTACTGCAAACGAACGGTTTAACCTAGAAGAACGAAATTTGGTGAGCCAAGTGGTTTTGGTGTACTGATCATTACCTGAAAGAATCATCAAGATTGGGAGAAAAAATGTTTGCTGAGATTTCAGGGAACTCGTAGTTTTTTGGAAGCTTGGCAACCCCTTTCAATAAAAGTGATTTTCGCCAGTCTCTGCTTAGGGCTACGTCAACAGCAAACAAAGCATAGAGATAGAACTTGAAAATGCTTTATTGTGTCAAGTTTCAAAGAGCTAGCACAAACCGTGTTTGATTTAGAGTTCCAAATACATGTATCCCTATAGGAGAAAACAGAGTGAAACCTAAAAATGAAAACGGTTACTACAAATGAAAGGTTTAACATAGAAGAACGAAATTTGGTGAGCCAAGTGGTTTTGGTGTACTGATCATTACCTGAAAGAATCATCAAGATGGGGAGAAAAAATGTTTGCTGAGATATCAGGCAACTCGTAGTTTTTTGGAAGCTTGGCAACCCCTTTCCATGAAAGTGATTTTCGCCAGTCTCTGCTTAGGGCTACATCAACAGCAAACAATGCATAGAGAAAGAACTTGAAACTGCTTTATTGTGTCAAGTTTCAAAGAGCTAGCACAAACCGTGTTTGATTTGGAGTTCCAAATACATGTATCCCTATAGGAGAAAACAGAATGAAACCTGAAAATGAAAAACGTTACTGCAAACGAACGGTTTAACCTAGAAGAATGAAATTTGGTGAGCCAAGTGCTATTGGTGTACTGATCATTACCTGAAAGAATCATCAAGATTGGGTGAAAAAATGTTTGCTGAGATTTCAGGCAACTCGTAGTTTTTTGGAAGCTTGGCAACCCCTTTCCATGAAAGGGATTTCGCCAGTCTCTGCTTAGGGCTACATCAACAGCAAACAAAACATAGAGATAGAACTTGGAACTGCTTTATTGTGTCAAGTTTCAAAGAGCTAGCACAAACCGTGTTTGATTTAGAGTTCCAAATACATGTATCCCTATAGGAGAAAACAGAGGGAAACCTAAAAATGAAAACGGTTACTGCAAACGAACGGTTTAACCCTAGAAGAACGAAATTTGGTGAGCCAAGTGGTTTTGGTGTACTGATCATTACCTGAAAGCATCATCAAGATTGGGTTAAAAAATGTTTGCTGAGATTTCAGACAACTCGTAGTTTTTTGGAAGCTTGGCAACCCCTTTCCATTAAAGTGATTTTCGCCAGTCTCTGCTTAGGGCTACATCAACAGCAAACAAACCATAGAGATAGAACTGGAAACTGCTTTATTGGGTCAAGTTTCAAAGAGCTAGCACAAACCGTTTTTGATTTAGAGTTCCAAATACATGTATCTCTATAGGAGGAAAACAGAGTGAAACCTAAAAATGAAAACGGTTACTGCAAACGAACGGTTTAACCTAGAAGAACGAAATTTGGTGAGCCAAGTGGTTTTGGTGTACTGATCATTACCTGAAAGAATCATCAAGATTGGGTGAAAAATGTTTTGCTGAGATTTCAGGCAATTCGTAGTTTTTTGGAAGCTTGGCAACCCCTTTCCATGAAAGTGATTTTCGCCAGTCTCTGCTTAGGGCTCCATCAACAGCAAACAAAGCATAGAGATAGAACTTGAAACTGCTTTATTGTGTCAAGTTTCAAAGAGCTAGCACAAACCGTGTTTGATTTAGAGTTCCAAATACATGTATCCCTATAGGAGAAAACAGAGTGAAACCTAAAAATGAAAACTGTTACTGCAAACGAACGGTTTAACCTAGAAGAACGAAATTTGGTGAGCCAAGTGGTTTTGTTGTACTGATCATTACCTGAAAGAATCATCAAGATTGGGGGAAAAAATGTTTGCTGAGATTTCAGGCAACTCGTAGTTTTTGGAAGCTTGGCAACCCCTTTCCATGAAAGTGATTTTAGCCAGTCTCTGCTTAGGGCTACATCAACAGCAAACAAAGCATAGAGATAGAACTTGAAACTGCTTTATTGTGTCAAGTTTCAAAGAGCTAGCACAAACCGTGTTTGATTTAGAGTTCCAAATACATGTATCCCTCTAGGAGAAAACAGAGTGAAACCTAAAAATGAAAACGGTTACTGCAAACGAACGGTTTAACCTAGAAGAACGAAATTTGGAGAGCCAAGTGGTTTTGGTGAACTGATCATTACCTGAAAGAATTATCAAGATTGGGTGAAAAAATGTTTGCTGAGATTTCAGGAAACTCATATTTTTTGGAAGCTTTGCAACCCCTTTTCATGAAAGTGATTTTCGCCAGTGTCTGCTTAGGGCTACATCAACAGCAAACAAAGCATAGGGATAGAACTGTAAACTGCTTTATTGTGTCAAGTTTCAAAGAGCTAGCACAAACCGTGTTTGATTTAGAGTTCCAAATACATGTATCCCTACAGGAGAAAACAGAGTGAAACCTAAAAATGAAAACGGTTATTGCAAACGAACGGTTTAACCTAGAAGAACGAAATTTGGTGAGCCAAGTGGTTTTGGTGTACTGATCATTACCTGAAAGAATCATCAAGATTGGGTGAAAAAATGTTTGCTGAGATTTCAGGCAACTCGTAGTTTTTTGGAAGCTTGGCAACCCCTTTCCATTAAAGTGATTTTCGCCAGTCTCTGCTTAGGGCTACGTCAACAGCAAACAAAGCATAGAGATAGAACGTGAAACTGCTTTATTGTGTCAAGGTTCAAAGAGCTAGCACAAACCGTGTTTGATTTAGAGTTCCAAATACATGTATCCCTATAGGAGAAAACAGAGTGAAACCTGAAAATGAAAACGGATACTGCAAAAGAACGGTTTAACCTAGAAGAAGAAATTTGGTGAGCCAAGTTCTTTGGTGTACTGATAATTACCTAAAGAATCATCAATATTTGGTGAAAAAATGTTTGCTGAGATTTCAGGCAACTCGTAGTTTTTTGGAAGCTTGGCAACCCCTTTCCATGTTAGGGATTTTCGCCAGTCTCTGCTTAGGGCTACATCAACAGCAAACAACCATAGAGATAGAACTTGAAACTGCTTTATTGTGTCAAGTTTCAAAGAGCTATCACAAACCGTGTTTGATTTAGAGTTCCAAATACATGTATTTCTGTAGGAGAAAACAGAGTGAAACCTAAAAATGAAAACGGTTACTGCAAACGAACGGTTTAACCTAGAAGAACGAAATTTGGTGAGCCAAGTGGTTTGGTGTACTGATCATTACCTGAAAGAATCATCAAGATTGGGAGAAAAAATGTTTGCTGAGATTTCAGGGAACTCGTAGTTTTTTGGAAGCTTGGCAACCCCTTTCAATAAAAGTGATTTTCGCCAGTCTCTGCTTAGGGCTACGTCAACAGCAAACAAAGCATAGAGATAGAACTTGAAAATGCTTTATTGTGTCAAGTTTCAAAGAGCTAGCACAAACCGTGTTTGATTTAGAGTTCCAAATACATGTATCCCTATAGGAGAAAACAGAGTGAAACCTAAAAATGAAAACGGTTACTGCAAATGAACGGTTTAACCTAGAAGAACGAAATTTGGTGAGCCAAGTGGTTTTGGTGTACTGATCATTACCTGAAAGAATCATCAAGATTGGGAGAAAAAATGTTTGCTGAGATATCAGGCAACTCGTAGTTTTTTGGAAGCTTGGCAACCCCTTTCCATGAAAGTGATTTTCGCCAGTCTCTGCTTAGGGCTACATCAACAGAAAACAATGCATAGAGAAAGAACTTGAAACTGCTTTATTGTGTCAAGTTTCAAAGAGCTAGCACAAACCGTGTTTGATTTGGAGTTCCAAATACATGTATCCCTATAGGAGAAAACAGAATGAAACTGAAAATGAAAAACGTTACTGCAAACGAATGGTTTAACCTAGAAGAATGAAATTGGTGAGCCAAGTGCTATTGGTGTACTGATCATTACCTGAAAGAATCATCAAGATTGGGTGAAAAAATGTTTGCTGAGATTTCAGGCAACTCGTAGTTTTTTGGAAGCTTGGCAACCCCTTTCCATGAAAGCGATTTTCGCCAGTCTCTGCTTAGGGCTACATCAACAGCAAACAAAACATAGAGATAGAACTTGGAACTGCTTTATTGTGTCAAGTTTCAAAGAGCTAGCACAAACCGTGTTTGATTTAGAGTTCCAAATACATGTATCCCTATAGGAGAAAACAGAGGGAAACCTAAAAATGAAAACGGTTACTGCAAACGAACGGTTTAACCTAGAAGAACGAAATTTGGTGAGCCAAGTGGTTTTGGTGTACTGATCATTACCTGAAAGCATCATCAAGATTGGGTTAAAAAATGTTTGCTGAGATTTCAGACAACTCGTAGTTTTTTGGAAGCTTGGCAACCCTTTCCATTAAAGTGATTTTCGCCAGTCTCTGCTTAGGGCTACATCAACAGCAAACAAACCATAGAGATAGAACTGGAAACTGCTTTATTGGGTCAAGTTTCAAAGAGCTAGCACAAACCGTTTTTGATTTAGAGTTCCAAATACATGTATCTCTATAGGAGAAAACAGAGTGAAACCTAAAAATGAAAACGGTTACTGCAAACGAACGGTTTAACCTAGAAGAACGAAATTTGGTGAGCCAAGTGGTTTTGGTGTACTGATCATTACCTGAAAGAATCATCAAGATTGGGTGAAAAATGTTTGCTGAGATTTCAGGCAATTCGTAGTTTTTTGGAAGCTTGGCAACCCCTTTCCATGAAAGTGATTTTCGCCAGTCTCTGCTTAGGGCTACATCAACAGCAAACAAAGCATAGAGATAGAACTTGAAACTGCTTTATTGTGTCAAGTTTCAAAGAGCTAGCACAAACCGTGTTTGATTTAGAGTTCCAAATACATGTATCCCTATAGGAGAAAACAGAGTGAAACCTAAAAATGAAAACGGTTACTGCAAACGAACGGTTTAACCTAGAAGAACGAAATTTGGTGAGCCAAGTGGTTTTGTTGTACTGATCATTACCTGAAAGAATCATCAAGATTGGGGGAAAAAATGTTTGCTGAGATTTCAGGCAACTCGTAGTTTTTTGGAAGCTTGGCAACCCCTTTCCATGAAAGTGATTTTAGCCAGTCTCTGCTTAGGGCTACATCAACAGCAAACAAAGCATAGAGATAGAACTTGAAACTGCTTTATTGTGTCAAGTTTCAAAGAGCTAGCACAAACCGTGTTTGATTTAGAGTTCCAAATACATGTATCCCTCTAGGAGAAAACAGAGTGAAACCTAAAAATGAAAACGGTTACTGCAAACGAACGGTTTAACCTAGAAGAACGAAATTTGGAGAGCCAAGTGGTTTTGGTGAACTGATCATTACCTGAAAGAATTATCAAGATTGGGTGAAAAAATGTTTGCTGAGATTTCAGGAAAATCATATTTTTTTGGAAGCTTTGCAACCCCTTTTCATGAAAGGGATTTTCGCCAGTGTCTGCTTAGGGCTACATCAACAGCAAACAAAGCATAGGGATAGAACTGTAAACTGCTTTATTGTGTCAAGTTTCAAAGAGCTAGCACAAACCGTGTTTGATTTAGAGTTCCAAATACATGTATCCCTACAGGAGAAAACAGAGTGAAACCTAAAAATGAAAACGGTTATTGCAAACGAACGGTTTAACCTAGAAGAACGAAATTTGGTGAGCCAAGTGGTTTTTGGTGTACTGATCATTACCTGAAAGAATCATCAAGATTGGGTGAAAAAATGTTTGCTGAGATTTCAGGCAACTCGTAGTTTTTTGGAAGCTTGGCAACCCCTTTCCATTAAAGTGATTTTCGCCAGTCTCTGCTTAGGGCTACGTCAACAGCAAACAAAGCATAGAGATAGAACGTGAAACTGCTTTATTGTGTCAAGGTTCAAAGAGCTAGAACAAACCGTGTTTGATTTAGAGTTCCAAATACATGTATCCCTATAGGAGAAAACAGAGTGAAACCTGAAAATGAAAACGGATACTGCAAAAGAACGGTTTAACCTAGAAGAATGAAATTTGGTGAGCCAAGTTCTTTTGGTGTACTGATAATTACCTAAAGAATCATCAATATTTGGTGAAAAAATGTTTGCTGAGATTTCAGGCAACTCGTAGTTTTTGGAAGCTTGGCAACCCCTTTCCATGTTAGGGATTTTCGCCAGTCTCTGCTTAGGGCTACGTCAACAGCAAACAAACCATAGAGATAGAACTTGAAACTGCTTTATTGTGTCAAGTTTCAAAGAGCTAGCACCAACCGTGTTTGATTTAGAGTTCCAAATACATGTATCCCTATAGGAGAAAACAGAGTGAAACCTAAAAATGGAAACGGTTACAGCAAACGAAGGATTTAACATAGAGGAACGAAATTTGGTGAGCCAAGTGGTTTTGGTGTACTTATCATTACCTGAAAGAATCATCAAATTGGGTGAAAAAATGTTTGCTGAGATTTCAGGCAACTCGTAGTTTTTTGGAACCTTGGCAACCCCTTTCCATGAAAGTGATTTTCGCCAGTCTCTGCTTAGGGCTGCATCAACAGCAAACAAAGCATAGAGATAGAACTTGAAACTGCTTTATTGTGTCAAGTTTCAAAGAGCTAGCACCAACCGTGTTTGATTTAGAGTTCCAAATACATGTATCCCTATAGGAGAAAACAGAGTGAAACCTAAAAATGGAAACGGTTACAGCAAACGTAGGATTTAATAAAGAGGAACGAAATTTGGTGAGCCAAGTGGTTTTGGTGTACTGATCATTACCTGAAAGAATCATCAAATTGGGTGAAAAAATGTTTGCTAAGATTTCAGGGAACTCGTAGTTTTTTGGAAGCTTGGCAACCCCTTTCCATAAAAGTGATTTTCGCCAGTCTCTGCTTAGGGCTGTATCAACAGCAAAGAAAGCATATTGAAAGAACTTGAAACTGCTTTATTGTGTCAAGTTTCAAAGAGCTAGCACAAACCGTGTTTGATTTAGAGTTCCAAATACATGTATCCCTATAGGAGAAAACAGAGTGAAACCTGAAAATGAAAACGGTTACTGCAAACGAACGGTTTAACCTAGAAGAACGAAATTTGGTGAGCCAAGTGGCTTTGGTGTACTGATCATTACCTGAAAGAATCATCAAGATTGGGTGAAAAAATGTTTGCTGAGATTTCAGGCAACTCGTAGTTTTTTGGAAGCTTGGCAACCCCTTTCCATGAAAGTGATTTTCGCCAGTCTCTGCTTAGGACTACATCAACAGCAAACAAAGCATAGAGATAGAACTGTAAATTGCTTTATTGTGTCAAGTTTCAAAGAGCTAGCACAAACCCTGTTTGATTTAGAGTTCCAAATACATGTATCCCTATAGGAGAAAACAGAGTGAAACCTAAAAATGAAAACGGTTACTGCAAACGAACGGTTTAACCTAGAAGAACGAAATTTGGTGAGCCAAGTGGTTTTGGTGTACTGATCATTACCTGAAAGAATCATCAAGATTGGGTGAAAAATGTTTGCTAGGACTTCAGGCAACTCGTAGTTTTTTGGAAGCTTGGCAACCCCTTTTTATGAAAGTGATTTTCGCCAGTCTCTGCTTAGGGCTACATCAACAGCACACAAAGCAAAGAGATAGAACTTGAAACTGCTTTATTGTGTCAAGTTTCAAAGAGCTTGCGCAAACCATGTTTGATTAAGAGTTCCAAATACATGTATCCCTATAGGAGAAAACACAGTGAAACCTAAAATGAAAACGGTTATTGCAATTGAACGGTTTTAACCTAGAAGAACGAAATTTGGTGAGCCAAGTGGTTTTGGTGAACTGATCATTACCTAAAAGAATCATCCAGATTGGGTGAAAAAATGTTTGCTAAGATTTCAGGCAACTCGTAGTTTTTTGGAAGCTTGGCAACCCCTTTCCATAAAAGTGATTTTCGCCAGTCTCTGCTTAGGGCTGCAACAACATCAAACAAAGCATATTGAAAGAACTTGAAACTGCTTTATTGTGTCAAGTTTCAAAGAGCTAGCACAAACCGTGTTTGATTTAGAGTTCCAAATACATGTATCCCTATAGGAGAAAACAGAGTGAAACCTAAAAATGAAAACGGTTACTGCAATTGAACGGTTTAACCTAGAAGAACGAAATTTGGTGCGCCAAGTGGTTTTGGTGTACTGATCATTACCTGAAAGAATCATCAAGATTGGGTGAAAAAATGTTTGCTGAGATTTCAGGCAACTCGTAGTTTTTTGGAAGTAGGCAACCCCTTTCCATGAAGTGATTTTCGCCAGTCTCTGCTTAGGGCTACATCAACAGCAAACAAAGCATAGAGATAGAACTTGAAACTGCTTTATTGTGTCAAGTTTCAAACAGCTAGCACAAACTGTGTTTGATTTAGAGTTCAAAATACATGTATCCCTATAGGAGAAAACAGAGTGAAACCTAAAAATGGAAACGGTTACTGCAAACGAACGGTTTAACCTAGAAGAACGAAATTTGGTGAGCCAAGTGGTTTTGGTATACTTATCATTACCTGAAAGAATCATCAAGATTGGGTGAAAAAATGTTTGCTGAGATTTCAGGAAACTCGTAGTTTTTTGGAAGCTTGGCAACCCCTTTCCATGAAAGTGATTTTCTCAAGTCTCTCCTTAGGGCTGCATCAACAGCAAACAAAGCATAGAGATAGAACTTGAAACTGCTTTATTGTGTCAAGTATCAAAGTGCTAGCACAAACCGTGTTTGATTTAGAGTTCCAAATACATGTATCCCTATAGGAGAAAACAGAGTGAAACCTCAAAATGAAAACGGTTACTGCAAACGAACGGTTTAACCTAAAAGAACGAAATTTGGTGAGCCAAGTGGTTTTGGTGAACTGATAATTACCTGAAAGAATCATCAAGATTGGGTGAAAAAATGTTTGCTGAGATATCAGGCAACTCGTAGTTTTTTGGAAGTTGGCAACCCCTTTCCATAAAAGTTATTTTCGCCAGTCTCTGCTTAGGGCTACATCAACAGCGAACAAAGCATAGAGATAGAACTTGAAACTGCTTTATTGTGTCAAGTTTCAAAGAGCTAGCACAAACCGTGTTTGATTTAGAGTTCCAAATACATGTATCCTTATAGGAGAAAACAAAGTGAAACCTCAAAATGAAAACGGTTACTGCAAACGAACGGTTTAACCTAGAAGAACGAAATTTGCTGATCCAAGTGGTTTTGGTGTACTGATCATTACCTGAAAGAATCATCAAGATTGGGTGAAAAAATGTTTGCTGAGATTTCAGGCAAGTCGTAGTTTTTTGGAAGCTTGTCAACCCCTTTCACTGAAAGTGATTTTCGCAAGACTCTGCTTAGGGCTACATCAACAGCAAACAAAGCATAGAGATAGAACTTGAAACTGCTTTATTGTGTCAAGTTTCAAAGAGCTAGCACAAACCGTGTTTGATTTAGAGTTCCAAATACATGTATCCCTTTAGGAGAAAACAGAGTGAAACCTAAAAATGAAAACGGTTACTGCAAACGAACGGTTTAACCTAGAAGAACGAAGTTTGGTGAGCCAAGTGGTTTTGGTGTACTGATCATTACCTGAAAGAATCATCAAGATTGGGTGAAAAAATGTTTGCTGAGATTTCAGGAAACTCGTAGTTTTTTGGAAGCTTGGCAACCCCTTTCCATGAAAGTGATTTTCACCAGTCTCTGCTTAGGGCTACTTCAACAACAAACAATCCATAGAGATAGAACTTGAAAATGCTTTATTGTGTCAAGTTTCAAAAAGCTAGCACAAACCGTGTTTGATTTAGAGTTCCAAATACATGTATCCGTATAGGAGAAAACAGAGGGAAACCTAAAAATGAAAACGGTTACTGCAAACGAACGGTTTAACCTAGAAGAACGAAATTTGGTGAGCCAAGTGGTTTTGGTGTACTGATCATTACCTGAAAGAATCATCAAGATTGGGAGAAAAAATGTTTGCTGAGATTTTAGGCAACTCGTAGTTTTTTGGAAGCTTGGCAACCCCTTTCCATGAAAAGTGATTTTCGCCAGTCTCTGCTTAGGGCTGCATCAACAGCAAGCAAAGCATAGAGATAGAACTTGAACCTGCTTTATTGTGTCAAGTTTCAAAGAGCTAGCACAAACCGTGTTTGATTTAGAGTTCCAAATACATGTATCCCTATAGGAGAAAACAGAGTGAAACCTAAAAATGAAAACGGTTACTGCAAACGAACGGTTTAACCTAGAAGAACAAAATTTGGTGAGCCAAGTGGTTTTGGTGTACTGAACATTACCTGAAAGAATCATCAAGATTGGTTGAAAAAATGTTTGCTGAGATTTCAGGCAACTCGTAGTTTTTTGGAAGTTGGCAACCCTTTCCATAAAAGTTATTTTGACCAGTCTCTGCTTAGGGCTACATCAACAGCGAACAAAGCATAGAGATAGAACTTGAAACTGCTTTATTGTGACAAGTTTCAAAGACTTAGCACAAACCGTGTTTGATTTAGAGTTCCAAATACATGTATCCCTATAGGAGAAAACAGAGTGAAACCTAAAAATGAAAACGGTTACTGCAAACGAACGGTTTAACCTAGAGAACGAAATTTGGTGAACCAAGTCGTTTTGGTGTACTGATCATTACCTGAAAGAATCATCAAGATTGGGTGAAAAAATGTTTGCTGAGATTTCAGGAAACTCGTAGTTTTTTGGAAGCTTGTCAACCCCTTTCCATGAAAGTGATTTTCACCAGTCTCTGCTTAGGGCCTACATCAACAGCAAACAATCCATAGAGATAGAACTTGAAAATGCTTTATTGTGTCAAGTTTCAAAAAGCTAGCACAAACCGTGTTTGATTTAGAGTTCCAAATACATGTATCCGTATAGGAGAAAACAGAGGGAAACCTAAAAATGAAAACGGTTACTGCAAACAAACGGTTTAACCTAGAAGAACGAAAATTTGGTGAGCCAAGTGGTTTTGGTGTACTGATCATTACCTGAAAGAATCATCAAGATTCGGAGAAAAAATGTTTGCTGAGATTTCAGGCAACTCGTAGTTTTTTGGAAGCTTGGCAACCCCTTTCCATGAAAGTGATTTTCGCCTGTCTCTGCTTAGGGCTGCATCAACAGCAAACAAAGCATAGAAATAGAACTTGAACCTGCTTTATTGTGTAAAGTTTCAAAGAGCTAGCACAAACCGTGTTTGATTTAGAGTTCCAAATACATGTATCCCTATAGGAGAAAACAGAGTGAAACCTAAAAATGAAAAACGGTTACTGCAAACGAACGGTTTAACCTAGAAGACGAAATTTAGTGAGCCAAGTGTGTTTTGGTGTACTGATCATTACCAGAAAGAATCATCATGATTGGGTGAAAAATGTTTGCTGAGATTTCAGGAAACTCGTAGTTTTTTGTAAGCTTGTCAACGCCTTTCCATGAAAGTGATTTTCGCCAGTCTCTGCTTAAGGCTACATCAACAGAAAACAAACCATAGTGATAGAACTTGAAACTGCTTTATTGTGTCAAGTTTCAAACATTTAGCACAAACCGTGTTTGATTTAGAGTTCCAAATACATGTTTCCCTATAGGAGAAAACAGAGTGAAACCTAAAAATGAAAACGGTTACTGCAAACGAACGGTTTAACCTAGAAGAACGAAATTTGGTTAGCCAAGTCGTTTTGGTGTACTGATCATTACCTGAAAGAATCATCAAGATTGGGTGAAAAAATGTTTGCTGAGATATCAGGCAACTCGTAGTTTTTTGGAAGCTTGGCAACCCCTTTCCATGAAAGTGATTTTCGCCAGTCTCTGCTTAGGGCTACATCAACAGCAAACAAAGCATAGAGGTAGAACTTGAAACTGCTTTATTGTGTCAAGTTTCAAAGAGCTAGCACAAACCGTGTTTGATTTAGAGTTCCAAATACATGTATCCCTATAGGAGAAAACAGAGTGAAACCTCAAAATGAAAACGGTTACTGCAAACGAACGGTTTAACCTAGAAGAACGAAATTTGGTGAGCCAAGTGGCTTTGTTGTACTGATCATTACCTGAAAGAATCATCAAGATTGGGTGAAAAAATGTTTGCTGAGATATCAGGCAACTCGTAGTTTTTTGGAAGCTTGGCAACCCCTTTCCTGAAAGTGATTTTCGCAAGACTCTGGTTAGGGCTACATCAACAGCAAACAAAGCATAGAGATAGAACTTGAAACTGCTTTATTGTGTCAAGTTTCAAAGAGCTAGCACAAACCGTGTTTGATTTAGAGTTCCAAATACATGTATCCCTTTAGGAGAAAACATAGTGAAACCTAAAAATGATAACGGTTACTGCAAACGAACGGTTTAACCTAGAAGAACGAAATTTGGTAAGCCAAGTGGTTTTGGTGTACTGATCATTACCTGAAAGAATCATCAAGATTGGGTGAAAAAATGTTTGCTGAGATATCAGGCAACTCGTAGTTTTTTGGAAGTTGGCAACCCTTTCCATGAAAGTGATTTTCTCCAGTCTCTACTTAGGGCTGCATCAACAGCAAACAAAGCATAGAGATAGAACTTGAACTGCTTTATTGTGTCAAGTTTCAAAGAGCTAGCACAAACCGTGTTTGATTTAGAGTTCCAAATACATGTATCCCTATAGGAGAAAACAGAGTGAAACCTAAAAATGAAAACGGTTACTGCAAAAGAACGGTTTAACCTAGAAAAACAAAATTTGGTGAGCCAAGTGGTTTTGGTGTACTGATCATTACCTGAAAGAATCATCAAGATTGGGTGAAAAAATGTTTGCTGAGATTTCAGGCAACTCGTAGTTTTTTGGAAGCTTGGCAACCCCTTTCCAGAATGTGATTTTCGCAAGACTCTGCTTAGGGCTACATCAACAGCAAACAAAGCATAGAGATAGAACTTGAAACTGCTTTATTGTGTCAAGTTTCAAAGAGCTAGCACAAACAGTGTTTGATTTAGAGTTCCAAATACATGTATCCCTATAGGAGAAAAGAGAGTGAAACCTAAAAATGAAAACGGTTACTGCAAACGAACGGTTTAACCTAGAAGAACAAAATTTGGTGAGCCAAGTGGTTTTGGTGTACTGATCATTACCTGAAAGAATCATCAAGATTGGGTGAAAAAATGTTTGCTGAGATTTCAGGCAACTCGTAGTTTTTTGGAAGCTTGGCAACCCCCTTTCCATGAAAGTGATTTTCACCAGTCTCTGTTTAGGGCTGCATCAACAGCAAACAAAGCATAGAGATAGAACTTGAGACTGCTTTATTGTGTAAAGTTTCAAAGAGCTAGCACAAACCGTGTTTGATTTAGAGTTCCAAATACATGTATCCCTATAGGAGAAAACAGAGTGAAACCTAAAAATGAAAACGGTTACTGCAAACGAACGGTTTAACCTAGAAGAACGAAATTTGTGAGCCTAGTGGTTTCGGTGAACTGATAATTACCTGAAAGAATCATCAAGATTGGGTGAAAAAATGTTTGCTGAGATATCAGGCAACTCGTAGTTTTTTGGAAGTTGGCAACCCCTTTCCATAAAATTTATTTTCGCTATTCTCTGCTTAGGGCTACATCAACAGCGAACAAAGCATAGAGATCGAACTTGAAACTGCTTTATTGTGTCAAGTTTCAAAGAGCTAGCACAAACCGTGTTTGATTTAGAGTTCCAAATACATGTATCCCTATAGGAGAAAACAGAGTGAAACCTAAAATTTAAAACGGTTACTGCAAACGAACTGATTAACCTAGAAGAACGAAATTTGGTGAGCCAAGTGGTTTTGGTGTACTGATCATTACCTGAAAGAATCATCACGATTGGGTGAAAAAATGTTTGCTGAGATTTTAGGCAACTCGTAGTTTTTTGGAAGCTTGGCAACCCCTTTCCATGAAAGTGATTTTCACCAGTCTCTGCTTAGGGCTACATCAACAGCAAACAATCCATAGAGATAGAACTTGAAAATGCTTTATTGTGTCAAGTTTCAAAAAGCTAGCACAAACCGTGTTTGATTTAGAGTTCCAAATACATGTATCCGTATAGGAGAAAACAGAGGGAAACCTAAAAATAAAAACGGTTACTGCAAATGAACGTTAAACCTAGAAGAACGAAATTTGGTGAGCCAAGTGGTTTTGGTGTACTGATCATTACCTGAAAGAATCATCAAGATTGGGTGAAAAAATGTTTGCTGAGATTTCAGGCAACTCGTAGTTTTTTGGAAGCTTGGCAACCCCTTTCCATGAAAGTGATTGTCGCCAGTCTCTGCTTAGGGCTGCATCAACAGCAAACAAAGCATAGAGATAGAACTTGAACCTGCTTTATTGTGTCAAGTTTCAAAGAGCTAGCACAAACCGTGTTTGATTTAGAGTTCCAAATACATGTATCCCTATAGGAGAAAACAGAGTGAAACCTAAAAATGAAAACGGTTACTGCAAACGAACGGTTTAACCTAGAAGAACAAAATTTGGTGAGCAAAGTGGTTTTGGTGTACTGATCATTACCTGAAAGAATCATCAAGATTGGGTGAAAAAATGTTTGCTGAGATTTCAGGCAACTCATAGCTTTTTGGAATAAGGCAACCCCTTTCCATGAAAGTGATTTCGCCAGTCTCTGCTTAGGGCTACATCAACAGAAAACAAACCATAGTGATAGAACTTGAAACTGCTTTATTGTGTCAAGTTTCAAACAGTTAGCACAAACCGTGTTTGATTTAGAGTTCCAAATACATGTTTCCCTATAGGAGAAAACAGAGTGAAACCTAAAAATGAAAACGGTTACTGCAAACGAACGGTTTAACCTAGAAGAACGAAATTTGGTTAGCCAAGTCGTTTTGGTGTACTGATCATTACCTGAAAGAATCATCAAGATTGGGTGAAAAAATGTTTGCTGAGATTTCAGGAAACTCGTAGTTTTTTGGAAGCTTGGCAACCCATTTCCATGAAAGTGATTTTCGCCAGTCTCTGCTTAGGGCTACATCAACAGCAAACAAAGCATAGAGATAGAACTTGAAACTGCTTTATTGTGTCAAGTTTCAAAGAGCTAGCACAAACCGTGTTTGATTTAGAGTTCCAAATACATGTATCCCCATAAGAGAAAACAGAGTGAAACCTAGAAATGAAAACGGTTACTGCAAACGAACGGTTTAACCTAGAAGAACGAAATTTGGTGTGCCAAGTGGTTTTGGTGTACTGATCATTACCTGAAAGAATCATCAAGATTGGGTGAAAAAATATTTGCTGAGATTTCAGGCAACTCGTAGTTTTTTGGAAGCTTGGCAACCCCTTTCCATGAAAGTGATTTTCGCCAGTCTCTGCTTAGGGCTACATCAACAGCAAACAAAGCATAGAGTGATAACTTGAAACTGCTTTATTGTGTCAAGTTTCAAAGAGCTAGCACAAACCGTGTTTGATTTAGAGTTCCAAATACTTGTACCCCTATAGGAGAAAACAGAGAGAAACCTAAAAATGAAAACGGTTACTGCAAACGAACGGTTAAACCTAGAAGAACGAAATTTGGTGAGCCAAGTGGTTTTGGTGTACTGATCATTACCTGAAAGAATCAATCAAGATTGGGTGAAAAATTTTTGCTGAGATTTCAGGCAACTCGTAGTTTTTTGTAAGCTTGGCAACCCCTTTCCATGAAAGTGATTTTCGCCAGTCTCTGTTTAGGGCTACATCAACAGCAAACAAACCATAGTGATAGAACTTGAAACTGCTTTATTGTGTCAAGTTTCAAACAGTTAGCACAAACCGTGTTTGTTTAGAGTTCTAAATACATGTTTCCCTATAAGAGAAAACAGAGTGAAACCTAAAAATGAAAACGGTTACTGCAAACGAACGGTTTAACCTAGAAGAACGAAATTTGGTGAGCCAAGTGGTTTTGGTGTACTGATCATTACCTGAAAGAATCATCAAGATTGGGTGAAAAAATGTTTGCTGAGATTTCAGGAAACTCGTAGTTTTTAGAAGCTTGGCAACTTCTTTCCATGAAAGTGATTTTCGCCAGTCTCTGCTTAGGGCTACATCAACAGCAAACAAAGCATAGAGATAGAACTTGAAACTGCTTTATTGTGTCAAGTATCAAAGAGCTAGCACAAACCGTGTTTGATTTAGAGTTCCAAATAAATGTATCCCCATAGGAGAAAACAGAGTGAAACCTAGAAATGGAAACGGTTACTGCAACGAACGGTATAACCTAGAAGAACGAAATTTGGTGAACCATGTGGTTTTGGTGTACTGATCAATACCTGAAAGAATCATCAAGATTGGGTGAAAAAATATTTGCTGAGATTTCAGGCAACTCGTAGTTTTTTGGAAGCTTGGCAACCCCTTCCATGAAAGTGATTTTCGCCAGTCTCTGCTTAGGGCTACATCAACAGCAAACAAATCGTAGACATAGAACTTGAAACTGCTTTATTGTGTTCAAGTTTCAAAGAGGCTAGCACAAACCGTGTTTGATTTAGAGTTCCAAATACATATATCCCTATAGGAGAAAACAGAGTGAAACCTAAAAATGAAAACGGTTACTGCAAACGAACGGTTTTAACCTAGAAGAACGAAATTTGGTGAGCCAAGTGGTTTTGGTGTACTGATCATTACCTGAAAGAATCATCAAGATTGGGTGAAAAAATATTTGCTGAGATTTCAGGCAACTCGTAGTTTCTTGGAAGCTTGGCAACCCCTTTCCATGAAAGTGATGTTCGCCAGTCCTGCTTAGGGCTACATCAACAGCAAAAAGCTAAGAGATAGAACTTGCAACTGCTTTATTGTGTCAAGTTTCAAAGAGCTAGCACAAACCGTGTTTGATTTAGAGTTCCAAATACATGTATCCCTATAGGAGAAAAGAGAGTGAAACCTAAAAATGAAAACGGTTAATGCAAACGAACGGTTTAATGTAAAAGAACAAAATTTGGTGAGCCAAGTGGTTTTGGTGTACTGATCATTACCTGAAAGATTCATCAAGATTGGGAGGAAAAAATGTTTGCTGAGATTTCAGGCAACTCGTAGTTTTTTGGAAGCTTGGCAACCCCTTTCCATGAAAGTGATTTTCGCCAGTCTCTGCTTAGGGCTGCATCAACAGCAAACAAAGCATAGAGATAGAACTTGAGACTGCTTTATTGTGTCAAGTTTCAAAGAGCTAGCACAAACCGTGTTTGATTTAGAGTTCCAAATACATGTATCCCTATAGGAGAAAACAGAGTGAAACCTAAAAATGAAAACGGTTACTGCAAACGAACGGTTTAATGTAGAAGAACAAAATTTGGTGAGCCAAGTGGTTTTGGTGTACTGATCATTACCTGAAAGAATCATCAAGATTGTGTGAAAAATGTTTGCTGAGATTTCAGGCAACTCGTAGTTTTTTGAAAGCTTGGCAACCCCTTTCAATGAAAGGATTTTCGCCAGTCTCTGCTTAGGGCTACATCAACAGCAAACAAAGCATAGAGATAGAACTTGAAACTGCTTTATTGTGTCAAGTTTCAAAGAGCTAGGACAAACCGTGTTTGATTTAGAGTTCCAAATACATGTATCCCTGTAAGAGAAAAGAGAGTGAAACCTAAAAACGAAAACGGTTACTGCAAACGAACGGTTTAACCTAGAAGAAGAAATTTGGTGAGCCAAGTGGTTTTGGTGTACTGATCATTACCTGAAAGAATCATCAAGATTGGGTGAAAAAATGTTTGCTGAGATTTCAGGCAACTCGTAGTTTTTTGGAAGCTTGGCAACCCCTTTCCATGAAAGTGATTTTCGCCAGTCTCTGCTTAGGGCTACATCAAGAGCAAACAAAGCTTAGAGATAGAACTTGAAACTGCTTTATTGTGTCAAGTTTCAAAGAGCTAGCACAAACCGTGTTTGATTTAGAGTTCCAAATACATGTATCCCTATAGGAGAAAACAGAGTGAAAGCTAAAAATGAAAACGGTTACTGCAAACGAACAGTTAAACCTAGAAGAACGAAATTTGGTGAATCAAGTGGTTTTGGTGTACTGATCATTACGTGAAAGAATCATCAAGATTGGGTGAAAAAATGTTTGCTGAGATTTCAGGCAACTCGTAGTTTTTTGGAAGCTTGGCAACCCCTTTCCATGAAAGTGTTTTATGCCAGTCTCTGCTTAGGGCTACATCAACAGCAAACAAACCATAGAGATAGAATTTGAAACTGCTTTATTGTGTCAAGTTTCAAAGAGCTAGCACAAACCGTGTTTTATTTAGAGTTCCAAAAACATGTATCCCTATAGGAGAAAACAGAGTGAAACTAAAAATGAAAACGGTTTCTGCAAACGAACGGTTTAACCTAGGAAGAACGAAATTTGGGTGAGCCAAGTGCTTTTGGTGTACTGATCATTACCTGAAAGAATCATCAAGATTGGGTGAAAAAATGTTTGCTGTGATTTCAGGCAACTCGTATATTTTTGGAAGCTTGGCAACCCCTTTCCATGAAGTGATTTTCGCCAGTCTCTTTGGCTTAAGCTACATCAACAGCAAACAGGGTAGAGATAGAACTGGAAACTGCTTTATTGTGTCAAGTTTCAAAGAGCTAGCACAAACCTTGTTTGATTTTAGAGTTCCAAATACAGTATCCCTATAGGAGAAAACAGAATGAAACCCTAAAATTGAAAACGGTTTACTGCAACGAACGGTTTAACCTAGAAGAAACGAAATTTGGTGAGCCAAGTGGTTTTGGTGTACTGATCATTACCTGAAAGAATCATCAAGATTCGGTGATAAAATGTTTGCTGAGATTTCAGGCAACTCGTAGTTTTTT